>NC_056731.1:319885682-320103202 GCF_019279795.1 Protopterus annectens
TTTTCTCCTCTTGTGGGGATGGTGACTAGTTGTTCCATGGCATTTGAGTTTATGAATTCCAGGAACTTTTGGGCTAGAGTGTTTGGGCTTGAGTAGTGTTCCCAGTCTATATTAGGGTAGTTGAAGTCACCTAGTATGATGGTGTTCGGAGATACATTTATCCCCTCCAGTGTTTTCAGGAAGGCCATATGAGGTTCCTGAGTTTGCGAGGGTGGCCTGTAACATGCTACAAATTGCAGAGCAGTCTTGCCTATGGTTAATTGCACCTGGATGGTTTCCGATGCATCGTGCAATGTCACCAATCTTGAGATGTGGGTGTCCTTGATGAATATGGATACCCCTCCTCCTTTTTTTGGTATTGTCTGGGTTTTGGGGCCGGAACGCATGATATGAGGTAAAACCTGATAGTGCTGGGGTGCTCTCAGGAGCCTTGAACCAGGTTTCTGTCACAGCACAGACATCGATGTTCTCCATACTGAGAAGGGCCTCGAGTGCGTGCATCTTGAGGTTGAGACTTCTGGCATTGAGCAGCATTACCCTTAGTTTTTTTTCTTTGTTTTGTTCTAGGGTGGTAGGTTTAGAATTTGAGCCTTGCCTAAAAAGGCACTATGGGGTGGCAAGAGCCTTTGCCAAAATCCGAATCCCAGGGTGACAAGTGCAAGCCGTCCCTTGAGCAGCGTGGCTTGTCCAGCATGTCATCCCAGGCAGACAGACATTGGATCCCCTTTGAATGACACCAGAGTTTAAGCCAATTGTTAAAGCTGATCATCTTATCTCTGTATTGTGGCATCATTCTTGGTGAAGGTAGGATACTGCTCAAGGTCAGGGTCATACCTGCTTGGGCTACATAATCAGAGAGCTCCTCTATGTCTCTTTTCATGTAGTCCAAGGAGGTACGTCTCAGGTCGTTAACACCAGCGTGGACAATGATTGAGTCGTACTTGTACCTGCTGTTGAGAGACCTGAGTGCATGCGTTATGTGGCGGATTCTAGCACCCGACAGGCAGCTTACTGTGACCTTCTCCTTACTCAGTCTGGTGAGCGGACGTCAGTGTGTCTGACTATGGAGTCACCAATGACTAGTGTGTCTGGCATTGTGTTTGGCCTTAAGGGCTGTGACTGCTTGACACTCTGACTGTGTGGTCTATGTGTTGCAGGTGTTGTGTTCTGAGGTGGTAGTTGTTTGGGTGTCTGCTTTGGTGGCCTCTGCTGTTTTGGTAGATTTTTGATCAGAGCCTCCGAGTATGTCTTTGTGTGTTTATGTGTATGATTTGAGGTTGTGATGGTATTATGTGAGACTGGGTCTATAGTGTGTGTGGTTACCTTCTCCTCCTGTCTGGTCATGCCAGTCCTATGTTGAGAGAGCTCAGCCTCCAGTTTGGCCGTATAGTTGCATCTCTCGCATGTATTTGTGTTTTGTGGGAGGAGGAGAGGGTTGTCTGTGTACATGAGGCAATTGTAACATTGCCTCAATATTCCCAGGTTCACCAGCTGAGCAGGAGAGGACATTAGCAACTGATCCCTCGACATGCTAGAAGGAATAGACAGAAAAACTTAAGAAAAGGTTCTGGGGATGTGTGACCGAGAAACGGGGTTTGCTTTTTTGGGTACTTTCTATAACAAGAGTGCTGTATCGAGGTGATAAGTACTGTAGGAGCAAGTGCTTAGCTATACAGATAGAGAATAGTCTACTTGGGAGTCAAGTAGAGATAATTTATAGTTGTAGGATACACTAAATAGAACAGTAGTATACTTTGAGGAAGGTAGTTTTAAGGGAAAATTTGAAGAGTGGACTTTAGGTAGCCCTAATAGTTTAAATCTGATTAACCGGCGCTGCCCTAGTGTGCAATGGTAGCAGCTCCGCGCTAAATCGCGCTAAAGTGCGCTAACGCGTGCTTTATAGCAGGGAGTTGGAAAAAACAGGAAATGACCCAAAATGGCCGACGAATTACTAGTTGCTGCTTCTAACCACTCCTCTGAGGACAAACAAGCAGCTCAGTACTCCCCACTCCCACTGGTGAGTAAAGAAACTACCTCTGGCCACACAAGAAAATGGAGGAACACAGAAACCAAATACAAAGCCCAGGGATCAGCAAAATCTGATCACTGGAACAACTAGCTAGGAAAGTTTAGGAAAGGAGAAATATTTTTTTTGGTTTTTTTTTGCAAACAGACAGAAAACAATGCAGTAAATGCTTTGTTTTGACTAAATTGCTATCAAAGGCTGGTACACTTGAGTGTATTAGCCTGTTTGTTACTTTTAAGCAATACTTTAGCCCACAAGTGCAATCAACAATATAAGCTCACAAAACAGGAAAATAAGGTAATAAAACAGTAATATAGGCACAAACAGTAGTCGAAAAGCTCAAAAGATCGAAAAATGCAAACTAAAAAGTTTAAAAAATACTTATGATCAAGAAAGTTGCTTTTTCTGCTCTCTGCTGGCTTAGGAACTCTGCAGGGGACCACGAGGAGCTATGCCTAGTTCTCTAATGCCAGAAAAGCCTGCCAAAGTGTGCTTTATAGCAGGGGGCTGGAAAAAACAGGAAATGACCCAAAATGGCCGACGAATTACTAGTTGCTGCTTCTAACCACTCCTCTGAGGACAAACAAGCAGCTCAGTACTCCCCACTCCCACTGGTGAGTAAAGAAACTACCTCTGGCCACACAAGAAAATGGAGGAACACAGAAACCAAATACAAAGCCCAGGGATCAGCAAAATCTGATCACTGGAACAACTAGCTAGGAAAGTTTAGGAAAGGAGAAATATTTTTTTTTTTTTTGCAAACAGACAGAAAAAAATGCAGTAAATGCTTTGTTTTCGACTAAATTGCTATCAAAGGCTGGTACACTTGAGTGTATTAGCCTGTATGTTACTTTTAAGCAATACTTTAGCCCACAAGTGCAATCAACAATATAAGCTCACAAAAACAGGAAAATAAGGTAATAAAACAGTAATATAGGCACAAACAGTAGTCAAAAAGCTCAAAAGATGGAAAAATGCAAACTAAAAAGTTTAAAAAATACTTATGATCAAGAAAGTTGCTTTTTCTGCTCTCTGCTGGCTTAGGAACTCTGCAGGGGACCACGAGGAGCTATGCCTAGTTCTCTAATGCCAGAAAAGCCTGCCAAAGCGTGCTTTATAGCAGGGGGCTGGAAAAAACAGGAAATGACCCAAAATGGCCGACGAATTACTAGTTGCTGCTTCTAACCACTCCTCTGAGGACAAACAAGCAGCTCAGTACTCTCCACTCCCACTGGTGAGTAAAGAAACTACCTCTGGTCACACAAGAAAATGGAGGAACACAGAAACCAAATACAAAGCCCAGGGATCAGCAAAATCTGATCACTGGAACAACTAGCTAGGAAAGTTTAGGAAAGGAGAAATATTTTTTTGTTTTTTGTTTTTTTTGCAAACAGATAGAAAAAATGCAGTAAATGCTTTGTTTTCGACTAAATTGCTATCAAAGGCTGGTACACTTGAGTGTATTAGCCTGTTTGTTACTTTTAAGCAATACTTTAGCCCACAAGTGCAATCAACAATATAAGCTCACAAAAACAGGAAAATAAGGTAACAAAACAGTAATATAGGCACAAACAGTAGTCGAAAAGCTCAAAAGATCGAGAAATGCAAACTAAAAAGTTTAAAAAATACTTATGATCAAGAAAGTTGCTTTTTCTGCTCTCTGCTGGCTTAGGAACTCTGCAGGGGACCACGAGGAGCTATGCCTAGTTCTCTAATGCCAGAAAAGCCTGTCAAAGCTTGCTTTATAGCAGGGGGCTGGAAAAAACAGGAAATGACCCAAAATGGCCGACAAATTACTAGTTGCTGCTTCTAACCACTCCTCTGAGGACAAACAAGCAGCTCAGTACTCCCCACTCCCACTGGTGAGTAAAGAAACTACCTCTGGCCACACAAGAAAATGGAGGAACACAGAAACCAAATACAAAGCCCAGGGATCAGCAAAATCTGATCACTGGAACAACTAGCTAGGAAAGTTTAGGAAAGGAGAAATATTTTTTTGTTTTTTTTTGCAAACAGACAGAAAAAAATGCAGTAAATGCTTTGTTTTCGACTAAATTGCTATCAAAGGCTGGTACACTTGAGTGTAATAGCCTGTTTGTTACTTTTAAGCAATACTTTAGCCCACAAGTGCAATCAACAATATAAGCTCACAAAAACAGGAAAATAAGGTAATAAAACAGTAATATAGGCACAAACAGTAGTCGAAAAGCTCAAAAGATGGAAAAATGCAAACTAAAAAGTTTAAAAAATACTTATGATCAAGAAAGTAGCTTTTTCTGCTCTCTGCTGGCTTAGGAACTCTGCAGGGGACCACGAGGAGCTATGCCTAGTTCTCTAATGCCAGAAAAGCCTGCCAAAGCGTGCTTTATAGCAGGGGGCTGGAAAAAACAGGAAATTACCCAAAATGGCCGACGAATTACTAGTTGCTGCTTCTAACCACTTCTCTGAGGACAAACAAGCAGCTCAATACTCCCCACTCCCACTGGTGAGTAAAGAAACTACCTCTGGCCACACAAGAAAATGGAGGAACACAGAAACCAAATACAAAGCCCAGGGATCAGCAAAATCTGATCACTGGAACAACTAGCTAGGAAAGTTTAGGAAAGGAGAAATATTTTTTTGTTTTTTTTTTTGCAAACAGACAGAAAAAATGCAGTAAATGCTTTGTTTTCGACTAAATTGCTATCAAAGGCTGGTACACTTGAGTGTATTAGCCTGTTTGTTACCTTTAAGCAATACTTTAGCCCACAAGTGCAATCAACAATATAAGCTCACAAAAACAGGAAAATAAGGTAATAAAACAGTAATATAGGCACAAATAGTAGTTGAAAAGCTCAAAAGATCGAAAAATGCAAACTAAAAAGTTTAAAAAATACTTATGATCAAGAAAGTTGCTTTTTCTGCTCTCTGCTGGCTTAGGAACTCTGCAGGGGACCACGAGGAACTATGCCTAGTTCTCTAATGCCAGAAAAGCCTGCCAAAGCGTGCTTTATAGCAGGGGGCTGGAAAAAACAGGAAATGACCCAAAATGGCCGATGAATTACTAGTTGCTGCTTCTAACCACTCCTCTGAGGACAAACAAGCAGCTCAGTACTTCCCACTCCCACTGGTGAGTAAAGAAACTACCTCTGGCCACACAAGAAAATGGAGGAACACAGAAACCAAATACAAAGCCCAGGGATCAGCAAAATCTGATCACTGGAACAACTAGCTAGGAAAGTTTAGGAAAGGAGAAATATTTTTTTGTTTTTTTTTTGCAAACAGACAGAAAAATGCAGTAAATGCTTTGTTTTCGACTAAATTGCTATCAAAGGCTGGTACACTTGAGTGTATTAGCCTGTTTGTTACTTTTAAACAATACTTTAGCCCACAAGTGCAATCAACAGTATAAGCTCACAAAAACAGGAAAATAAGGTAATAAAACAGTAATATAGGCACAAACAGTAGTCGAAAAGCTCAAAAGATCAAAAAATGCAAACTAAAAAGTTTAAAAAATACTTATGATCAAGAAAGTTGCTTTTTCTGCTCTCTGCTGGCTTAGGAACTCTGCAGGGGACCACGAGGAGCTATGCCTAGTTCATACACAGACTTATACAATATGTTTATTTTCCAAAAATCACAAGGTTCAAAACACAGGTAATCTATTCCAGCATTTCAAAAATCAAAAACTAAAAAAAGTAAATGTTGGCTTTTTTTTGCAATCTATTAACCAAAACCCACTATTCACTCAGACACACTTTATCTAAAGAGCGGTAGTTTCATGGAAAGCATTTTTCCGAGTAAGGTGCAGGGTTAGAGGCAGAGTTTAGGTTAGGGTTTGCACAGTGGTGCCTTGTGGTTTTAGGAGAATAGATGAAACAGTTTGCATGCTGCTGGGATGCCATTTTTCTTTTGTAACACTCCACATCTATTCAGGTTTTTAAATTGGAGCACATTCTTAAAAAAAGTTTTACAAAGAAACAAACGTCATGCTGTACACAGTGTCGTTCGTAAATGAAGAGTGATCATGTTCAAATTTGAAAGTAACTGCATAAGCTGTTGGCACTGCTCACTGATCTACGTGGTAGCTGGTGTCAGTGAGTGCTTTACTGCTGAGATCACCATTTTTATCACTTTTTTTCCTTATGCCAGTGATATGACATCTTACACACTAATACGTCAGAGTCAGTGAACCCTATGTGGGACTTCAGCTGAAATCCACTACATAAAACCTCATTCTTGTAGAAAGTCATTGCAGGGTGATAGTCATGTGCTTGCTTGTTTAGAAATCCATGTGTTATCTTCTATTATACAATGACCCCCTATTAATATTCCAAAATGTGCACGCTGATTGGCCAGCGTGCACGTTGTAAATCGACTTATACCAATGGAAAAGGTCCGTCGCCGGACTTTTTCCATTAGTATAAGTCTCTTTTAAAACACTGTCTCGCTATGTTAAAAGAGTTTAACATAGCGACACAGGTTTAAAAAAAGCAACGGAGATCTCCGTTGCTTTTTTTAAAGCTGTCTCGCTATGTTAAACTCCTTTAACATAGCAACACAGTGTGTAAGAAGCAACGGACATCTTGCTTTCTCCATTGCTTTTTTTTTAAACCTGTCTCGCTATGTTAAATGGGTTTAACATAGCGAGACAGCTTTAAAATAAGCAACGGAGATCTCTGTTGCTTATTTTAAAGCTGTCTCGCTATGTTAAACCCATTTAACATAGCAAAACAGGAAAAAGCAACGGAGATCTTGCTTTCTCCGTTGTTTTTGGCCACAGCTCTGATGTACTGCGTAGGCATGCGCAGTACATCAGAACTGCCGCGGATACCAGACAGCTGCGGAAGGGCAGCAAAGAGGCATTGTACAATGCCATTATTTAAGAAAAGTAATTATTTATTTTCTTAAATAATGTCATAGTATAATAGCAATAACCCACTTCTGGGTGTGGGTAATGTGGGATTTACCCATGGTTGTCTTTGGTCCCTCGGGACCAAACCACGCCAACCGTGGGTAAATCCCGCATTACCCACACCCAGGCGTGGGTTATTGCTATATTACTGTGTAACAGCATACTGCTACAACTATATATGCCCTCTCATCCAGAGATCCATGTACCCAGCCTTCTATTTCTTCACCTTTGGATTCTCTCACTTAGAAGGTCAACTGCAATAGCTGAGCAAAGTGCACCATCCGTGGAGCTTACATTACAACACTCCCAGCTGTTACTGCTCTTAATAAACCCCAAATACAGATAAACTGCACTAACCCGTGGTTTACAGATTTAGGACTACAAGCTTAAGAGTCTCACACACACACACACACACACACACACACACACACACACACACACCTAAACTAAAAAAGACCATGTCTTACCCTACATTCAGAACAAACCTTAAATCGTTTCTTTTGTAATAGGCAACATACAAATACTTTAAAACCAGAGTCATAACCTAAAAAATCTACCCTAAAAATAAAGCAATCCCACTGATTCTTCTCCCATGAATCACCTGAAGGAGTCATCTTTTATGCTGATGTAACATCCTTGTAAAACAATACCAAAATAAATCTTAAGTAAGTCCACTTCTTTGTCTGCCCCGTTTTCTTCCTTTCTTCTTTCTCCCAGTTTCTTTTGTTTCTTCCCTTTTTACTATTAACATACTAGAAATATTATATACATTACTCTTTTACACTCATAACCCGCGGTGGTGGTGCTGCGGTAGCGTTGTCGCTTCATAGTAAGACGCTGTCCGGATCGATTCTCAGCTAGAGCGTCTTCTGCGTGGAGACATGTGTGAATGAGCGTACCTTCTTTGAAGGTTGTGCCTCAGGCATGGCAAGCCGGTACGTAAAAATCAACTGCCAATCATTAGCGGACCGGAGTTCCGCTGTGGCGACCCCTAACCGGGAAAAGCCGAAAGACACAAACTCTTTTACACTCATAATGTACTTTTTTACCATATAGTTTTGTAAAGTTCAACCCTCTAACTGGTTTTCTAACAGGTAAGTCTTTAATCAATGTATGCAAGTTTTTATGTTATGTAATATATGACAAGTTTATTGGACTTTGTATTGTGCTGAGCCTGAACATTGTCCAGTATGTGCCACTGCTATTCCCCTAATTAACAAATTAAAATAAATAAACACACCTGTAAGGCATCAGTAACTACCTAGCTGTTGGAAATGTGTAAATACCTTGAATCACTGATAGGCCTGGGCCACAGGAATTTCATTCCTATGCATGTCTATTCGCATAGTCTATGAATATTGTAGCCCTAGTATCCCCAAACACCCCATCCCACCCCCCACCATAACCTAATTCCAATTCTGTTATCTTTCCAAGCCATTTTCTATGTTCATAGGTTGGTATTAGGCTCTCGGCCCTAGGGTCTATACAAGCCTAGCCATAACAATTCCCTAGCTATTTCTTCCCACAGTATTTACTTCCCTGGACCCCTGTCTGGCAGAGCAACTGACGTGACCCCCGGGGTGAATTTCCTATCTCCCATCCAATCAAGGTTCCTTTTGAAGAGGACCAAAGTGGCGCTCTGCTTGACATGTATGGGCAGTCTATTCCAGAATCTGGGTAGTCTCTGGGTCAGGAACCTATCCCTCCAGCATGTTTTGGTCATTGTGATGACAAGGTTTCAATCCCTGGAGCATGTGGCTCTGAGGGATTGGGATTTCTTTAAGTGTAGCATGTCCAACAGCTCTGGGTTTGACATGGCCTTGTATGTTAAGCAGTGATCGCCTCTGAGTAGACGATATGCGACAGAGTATAGGTGGAGTTTTTTTAGATGGTCAGCATAGGGCACTTGCTTTAGGCCTGTGATTCTTTTAGTGAGGTATTTCTGCGGCCTTTCCAGTTGTTGCAGATGTCTTGAGAGGTACATACCAAACTGGGCGTTGTATTCTATAATGGGTCTAATGAGGGATGAGTACAGTGGGACAATGACCTCCTTTTTTCTGGATGAAAAGCCCTTGGTGATGAGGTGTGCCACATAGAAGGATTTCCTGACTGTTGTGGCGATGTGGTTATCAAAGGTGAGACCACTGTCCACCTGTGTCCCCAAGTCTTTTATCGCACTTTCGGTGTTTAGTGTACTGCCACCTATGTGGTAATTCACGGGTACATGTTTTTTCCCAAAGGGGATAACTGTACATTTCTTGGCATTGAGCTTGAGCCCATGGCTCTGGCACCAAACATCTTTATCTGTAAGGCCCTTTTGTAGAATGTCCACATCATTTGGGATTCAATAATGGCTCCCAGTTTGCAGTCATCAGTTCAGTCAGTACTGAGAATTACCTGCCAGTAAGATTTCATTCCTAAATTATAAGCTTCATCTTTTGCTTTCAACCATTTGTTTCATGGGACATACTCATTGTGTCATTACCTGCTCACTGCAAGTGTCAGGTTCAGTTGCCCTATATCCTGTGCAGTGTACAAGTATGACTAAGTCATAAATCTTATGGAGCTGGCATTCAGCTTAGCATATTAACAGGTACCACCTACAAATATCTGTCCTTTAAAGTCGGCACAACTCACAATTAAGCTAAAAAAGTATGCATTTTAGTAGTCATATATGCTGCACTGTCTTTGTTCTCCCAGTCATCCAGTTCTCTATTACTCTTAGGTAATGTTCATCCTAACTCTAAGCATAGATTTCAGTTTGTCTACTACCCCAACCCATTTATTATGGAAGACTGCCAAAGGTCTAAAAATTGCGCACAAGATGTATCCTGAAAAAGTCTTATATTATTCACAGTGGAATCTCCTTTTAATCATGTGGGCATCCTTGCACTCTCAGAGACTTGTCTGAAATCTACAAATCCAGACAGTGCTCTCACACTTTCAGGCTATATTGTCCTCAGAGGTGACAAGACACTCAAAGGTGCAGGAGAAGTTGCGCTGTAATATACAAAGAAAAACTCTCTTGATGTCCTTCCTCAATCACTGTTGCAGTATTACTTCTAATAGGGATATCCTGCTGTGGATAGCTGTATGTCCGGCCAGCATATCAAAGTCTTGGTCCCTTTCAAGCACAGTACATCAGACATTATGTCATTTGTCGGAGATGTAAGATACAGAAGTGATGTACAAGTACCAAATCCCCAGAACATTCTTGCTGCCAGTCCGAACATTGTGTTTTGAATTTGGTCTGAAAATTGTTCATCTGGTATGTGCTGCACGCCTAGGGCAAATAAATACCCCATTGGGGACTCTTCCTTTTTTTCTCATTGTTGGTTTTATTGAAGGTACGTGTCATCCAGAAAGGGGAAATGTCAGTGTGGGAGGCAGATTCCCTATAAGGGTTGACACAAGAAGAGCCTTTTTTGTTTGGATGCAGATCACAACCACAAACAGTCTGATATTTGTCAGGCATTTGTCCGTGAGACCCTGTGCAGCCATCTGTCATCTTTTTCTGTGGATTTAGAGAATCAGCAGTTGAAGTTACCCACTCAAGGACCACGACTTTTGAATCTGCCCACCTAGACATCCAGCCACCTTCGAAAAAGAAGTTGTAAAAGTTGCGCTTAGAGCCATCTGCTGTCCAGCCTTTGCCGGATGCCTATGTAGGGTCATATGAAGAGCCCAAAGAAAGTACTGTTCTGCTACCTGGTTCCTCTGTACAACCCCATTGGATGTCAGTATGGGACATGCTGTTCACACGCCATCTGGGGCAGAGCCGATGTCTGTTGTGGATGACAGTAGAAAAATGTGGCTGGTTATTTCTAAAGAGCTTAGGAGATTCCACAAATACATATAAGGAAAGAAATACCTGATTCCCTTATTGAGGTAAGGCAGGGTTCATAACCTAAGTTTATTAAGGCTGAGATTCCTATAAAAGTGGTACAAAAGACTAGGCATGTAGCCCCTGTTGCTAAACCCCCCAAAAGGAGTGGCAGGACTTCATTCAAAGGTTTTGTTTTTGAAAGCTCCTATGACTGTACTGCCTTTGCAAGGTTTCTCAGCACCTTCTCCTTTTGGTTTCTTCCTTCTTCTGTTCTTTCTAAAAGACCTAAGGATTCTGATTCATCTGATGAGGATTTCAGTTCTGGAAAGAAGTCTTTGGCTTATTCCTCTTAGATCCACTCCCCTCTTGCTTTGAGGTCAGATGAAGAAGATACTGTCTCCCCTGACTCTCTTGTTGAAAAGCTATCTTTTGGAGATGCCATTATTGGCTAGCATGTGTGATTCTAAGACTTCATCTCTTTCTTTCCTGGGTTCTTCCTCCTAAGTAGCTTGCCATTTCATCAAGTGCAGCTATAAAGCTGTTGAATGCTTCTGTAGGGCAGCTGCAACGGGGTAGGTCATTAGTGGGTATTCCTGACTTAGGCTACAATCGCTCACTCAGGATGTGAAGATGAATTTATTGGATTCTGCCTTAGATACTAAAAACCTGTTTGGATCTGCTGCTGCAGATCTTTTTAAAGCTTTGCAAGACAGAGGGAAGTCTATTCCTAAATATCAGAGAAATTACCCCTCTAATGCAGCTTTTGTATGTATGTATGCATCGTAAATAGTCCTTAATGGATTAGGAGCTTCTAAGAGAAGTTTTTTCTGAGAAACCTGCTCAGGATTTCAGGGGACAGAGGTCTTCCTTTACGAACAGGTCATCTTCTGTTTGATAATCCTCTTCGCCTTGGCCAGATTCCTCTTTCCTAAATGTTAACTCTGTCTTTTCCAGTTTGGCAACAAATCACCACAGATTCTTGGGGTTCTCAATTATTCATAATGGTTATTTTATGGTATGGAAGTATCTTCCTACTTTTTCAGGGCTTCCTTAACCCCCTTCTTGTCAGTTGCCTCATTTTCTTCCTCTTACTTAGGACCTCTTGGCTCAAGGTACTATTCAATCAGTTCCCTTTTGCCAGAGGGGCAAGAGTTTCCAGGATGCTTTTGGTTCCCAGGAAGATGGGCTTTTGAAGGTCCATTCTAGACCTCTCTTCTCTTGACACCTTTTGGAAAGTTCTTTCTTTAAAGCATTAACTCTGCAGCCTTTATTTCATTTGCCTCTTCCTCTGGCTTTTCTGGTCTCTGTTGACCTAAAGGATACATGTCTACAAAATCCTATATACCCTTTCTTCAGGAAGAATTAATTGTTCCCTGTATTTTCTTTAAACAGTGAATTCTCTGCTTTGCCTTTTGGTCTTTCTGCAGCACCAAAAGTTTTTACAAAGTGTCTAGTCCCACTCATAGCCTTTTGCAAGCTTCACAGTGTTCAAATTTTTCCCTGTCTGGATGACCTTCTGATGCAGGCCCCCTCTCCGCTTTCACAATGCTTCTTCTTTGCAGCGTAGGTTTCATTCTCAGTCTCAAGTCTCAAGAAGTCCTGTTCAGAACCAGGATTTCTTGGGGTGCAGACTTCAGACCCCTTACTATGATGATTTTTCTTCCTCTGCCCAAGGTTCTCTCTTTTGACAGCTTTCCTTGAGTCCCTTATTCCTTTGCAAGAGACCTCAGCTAGAATTTCCGAAAGCCCTGGTGTTCATGGCATCCACTATTCCTATGGTTCCTTTTGCCAGACTTCATAAGAGGAAGTTTAAACGGTATCTAAAGACAGTTTGGCTGCAGCATTGTCACCCTCTGAACTTTGCCTGCGTGTAATAGATGTGGTTCAAAGACTTACACCAGGAGGAAACCAACCAGAGAAATCTGTTGCCACAATAAGGCTTTTGTCCCTTAAAAATATCAACCTTAAAAAAAAATATCCAAAAAATGTGGTTAAGCACTTTTGTCAGTAAAAATTAGTAGGACTTCATCAGAACCAACTAAGTTGTACACAGTCAATAAATTTATAAGTTAACTGTAAAAACAAAACAAATGTCTTCCTTAAAGTCATAGAACTCCCACTGGACTTTCCCATCACTTTCTTGCCTTGCCCAAGGGTGGAATTTCTGTGGAGAATCCACCAGATATCTCTGAATCCATGCTTTCCTTTTCAGGTTCCTTTTCCCACTCAGGAACTGTTTACAAATGCTTCAAGACCTAGGCTGGGGGAGCTTGTTCCTATAATATATGTGTCCAGGGGGTCTGGTTTCCACAGGAGATGAAAGAACATATCAGCATCAAGGAAATGAAAGTTCTTATTCTGGCTCTTCTGGCTGTACATTACCTTTGTACCCAAGGTCCTATAAGAGAGTTTGCAGACAGCATCACTGTAATGGGGGGGGGGGGGCAGACTAGCCTTCGTAATACGGAATTTTGACATCCACTATCACTTAATCCATCAAGGCAGTCTGTATCCACTCAGATCACAATGTTGTGGCAGACAGTCTGAGCAGATTCAGGACAGATTTTCATGAGTGCTTCACAAAGAGGTTTTCCTGGATATTGGCCATTGGTGGCGTACTCATCGGGTAGATGTTTTTACTTCCCCCAAGAAGAGATAACTCCCCACATTCTGTTCCAGTGCGCCAGATACTCTGGCTTGGAAATTGGACATCATGTCTTTTTCTTGAAAAGAGATGTTCCTGCATGCTTATGCTTCTCTTAAACGTAGGCTCTTTTGCCAAAGGTCCTACAAAAGGTCATGTGGGATAGGCCCAAAATGTTGTTGGTGACTTCCTTTTGGCTCAGACAGCATTGCTTTCCTTTTTCACCTGGCTAGGAGCAATCACCAGACTTTACCCCACAGGATGTCTCTGCTGACACAGGACAAGGGTTCTGTAATTCACCCTCATCTTCTCATCCTACACATGACTCTCTGTGTGATACGTCTTTGATTACTTTTCAGCACCAGTTTTCTGAGGATGTGCTTCGGGCTTTGCACAAGGCCAAAAAACACTACTAGAAATTCTTATGTTGTGAAGCAAAAGAGATTTTCTTCTTTTTCTTTAAATAAGAAACATGTTTATTAAATTATTAGTTATGACATAGGCAGTCATGCATTTATATAAATGAAAACAAACCATATTGACATATTTGTAGTTGCAAACATTATGTCACTTATAATCTGTTTAGTCATTGTCAGTCAAATATCACAAAGCTCATTCAGATCCTGCCTTCTTTTAAACCTCATTCCTCCTGCAAAACATTATTCTGCATGTAATGTTCCCACAATTCCCATTTTTTCTATGTTTCTAAAGACCCCAGTTCCAGTTGTTTTATCAATGTTACTATATTCACTACTGCTGGTATTGTTTGTTTAGACTTAGATTTTCATTTTCTATTAATTGCTTTTTGGCAGCCAGCATAATTAGACTCAGCAAGGCCTTACTATGTATAGGTAATTCCAATTTTGTATCATAGCTCAAAAAATCATTCCCTTAACTATACCAATTTGATTACCCAGGATTTCTGTTAAAGTAGTCTGCAGGGAATTTTTAAACTTTGCCAGCTCATTACACTCCCAAAAATATGTTCCCAGTCACCCCTTTCTTCCCCGTCACACCTCTGACATTTGCTATCTACCCAGGTTAAAATTCTTTGGAGTCTACTTGAGGTACAAAAATACATAGGTAAACACTTTCAAGCAAAAATCCTAAATCTTCTAGATTTTGTTGCATATTTGGGAGTTATGCATATATTCCCCATTATTTCTTTGTGAATTGATTATCCAATCCTTTCTAACCTCCTGTGATTGAGTCTTATAGTTCTCATGCAGTATTTTATAGGCTCTACTAATTATCATTTTTTAACAGTAACTTCTATTCTAGATTCTATTAAAATATTTAAAAGTTAGGACCCCCCTGTTTCTTTCTCTTTGCCTATACTTTGATCTCAATCCCTGAAAGGGAAGGCAATCTCTAGCCTGCAGTCCAAATAAATTCTTGGCCTCTTCTCATTCTGATGTTCATCGTGTTACACTGCTGCAGTCATTACACTTGGGTTATCCTGCCATCAGGCGGTTCCCCAGTCGGCCAGAGTTCCAAAGTCTTGGTCCGGCATCAGTTGCTGTCGCCTCCTCCCTGACGTCAGTACAACAGAGGTATATAAGATGCAGCCGACGCCATTTTCTTCAGTCTTTCTTGCTGCGCAGTGCCCGAAGCAAAAGCAGTTCGCAAGTGCCAGTCGGCCGACTCCTGAGATTTTCATTTTCGAATCCAGAACCGAAGTCTTCTACAAAGCTAAGTACCCCGTTGGGGAAACTTTTTCTTGCCTCAGTCCGATGTCAGTAAAAGTTAATAACTGTATTTCTTGTGGGAAGCAAATACCTCATAAGGATTTCCATTCTTATTGCATCCCATGCCTAGGCCCAGACCACAACGTCACTGGTTGTCGGTTTTGTGCTAGGTTTAACAAGCGCACTATTAAATGTCGGTTTGATTTTGCCCGACATTTCTTTGGCAGAAAATGTAATTATACGATGCCGTCGGAACTTCCGACGACCACAATTCATAAAAAGCACAAAGACAAAAATAGGCATCCGAGGCCCAAAACGGATGACAACACCTCTTCTAGGCCAGTCGCCGGTTCTCCGGTTTTCAGCAAGGTGCCTTTGCAGCCCCTGACGACCGCTTCAGCAGAACCACAGGCAGCCACCAACTCTTTAGTGGAGATGGCTAGGCCATCGGACTCCCAAGTTTTACAGACTACCGAAACCGACCCTACAGAGGGATCCGGTGTACAGGAGCCTCCTGCAACTTCAGAGGGTGTATTCAGACCTAGTCAGCTTAGCCTTAAACCCTCTTCTAAGTCTAAACCACCTCTTAAATCTAAGAAATCACAGTCTCCAGGGCAGGCCTCCATGCCCAAGAAACAAATGCTCAAAATGGCCGAAGACCTGATCACTCTGATTAGGGAGGGGGTCCCATCCCCCACCTGATAAAAGGCCCAGACAAGATGTGGATTCTGACTCCTCCGACCAGGTGTCCATTTCCTCACAGTCTTCCTCTGACCTAGGTTACTCTTTACCCCCTTATGAGGATTCTGATGCTGAGGAATCCATTCCTTCAGCCTCTCCCCCAGAGGATTACTCTTTTGGGGAAACTTTACACACCATGAGGGAGCATTTCCATTGGGAGGGCCAGGATTACTCAGAATCCAAGAAAAGGCTCAGAAAATTCCTACTTTTACTTCAACACAGACCCCTGGCTATTCCACCAGTGTTAGACATTGTGGATGATGTGTATACTGAATCCAGCTTAAATCCTGATTCCTTACCTCCAGCTCCAGTTAAACCAGACAGATATTACAGAGTCCCTGACTCACACAAATTTCTGTATAAAAGCCCAGTGGCAGACCCAGAAACTGTTTCTCAGGGACCCAAGGGGGTCAAGGCCTCATCAGCAAAGAACCCAGTTCCCTCTGACAGAGACTCCAGAGCATTAGACAGATGGGGAAAGAGAGTATATATATCTGCAACTTTAGCCATGAGGGCTTTGAATTGCCAATTTCACATGTTAAAATACCAGCAATTTCTGATGTCTCAGTTGAAACTAAAAATGCTTTCAGATACAGATCCTCCTAATTTTAAAGAAATGCAGGATTTATTGCATGCTGCTGAACAAGTGGGAAAACATACTTTGCAATGTGGTTTTGATTCTTTAGAGGCCTCCTGCAGAGCAGCAGTTACAGGCTCTGTCATTAGAAGACACGCATGGTTAAAGGAACTTGCATTGCCAGATCATGTTAAAGCAAAACTACTGGATGCACCCTTGCAGCATGATGTCCTATTTGGAGTTAAGGCAGAAGAGGTACTAAAGAAAATGGAGGATAAGGCAAAATTTATTTCTTATAGGTACATTTAGCAGAAACTGGCCAACAAAAAATTGGTCCTTTCCTGTTACAGACAGACCTCAAAGGGGCAAATACAGACTTCCAAGAGGCAGAATACAGCCACAAGGTCCTTACAGGCCTCGACAATGGGGTGCACCAGGCCAGAAGGAGAAGACACACAACAACCTTACAAAAACAGTCCCAATGACTTCCCACTACAGCTGCCAAACATTTCTCTCTTGGCAGCCCCACTGGGAGGAAAACTGGCTCTTTTCTATCACAATTGGCACGTGATCACCAAAGACAAATGGGTTCTCAGTATCATTTCACAGGGTTACAGGTTCCACTTTCACACTCTGCCAAGGTTAAAAGGAATGCCAAATCTGTCACCAAATCAATGGGCAGAGGCTCAAAAATAAATTACAGCACTCATGACCATGGGAGCTATTCAAAAGGTACCTCCGCAGGAACAAGGACAAGGATTTTACTCAAGACTCTTTCTGGTACCCAGAAAGGACAAAGCCTGGAGGCCTATTCTGGATCTTTCATCTCTAAACACTTACCTGGATGTCCCGAAATTCAAAATGTTGACATTACAGCAGCTTCTTCCCATGCTGGGCAAGCAAGCTTGGCTCGTGACTTTGGACCTCAAGGAGGCATACCTGCATGTCCCTATCAGACAAAACCGCAGAAGTTACCTCAGATTCATAGCTGGTCCAATGCATTATCAATTATCTGCACTGCCCTTTGGTTTATCTACTGCACCCAGGGTCTTCACAAAGTGCCTGGCACCAGTAATTGCATTTTGCAGACAAAGAGGAATTCAAGTTTACCCATACCTGGACGACTGCCTAATCCAAGCAGAGAGCAAAGACATTCTCCTAAAGCATCTGGCATTTGTAAAAAAGTTACTAAGTTGCCTGGGATACACAGTAAACGAAAAGAAATCAAAACTAGTGCCCTCACAAGATATAATATTCCTGAGTGCCAGCTTGAACACAATGGCCCAGGTGGCTTATCTCACGCCAGACAAGCAAGGACATTTGACTCAATACTTTCAACTGATGGCAACAAAGACCCGACTCCCTGCAAGAAAAATTTTGCAGGCCTTGGGCTACATGGCATCTTGCATACTACTAATTCCATATGCCAGACTGCATATGAGGAAACTACAATGGTACCTAAAGAGTGTATGGTCTCAACACTATCAAAGTTTGGAAACAGTTATACCACTAATACCTTGCCTTCAGAAGGAGTTTCAATGGTGGGCTCAAGCTTGTCACCTCAACAAGGGACAGACTTTTACTCAACCCACACCCAGGCAAACACTGACAACAGATGCATCGGATTACGCCTGGGGAGCACACATGGCAGGAAAATGCATTCAAGGCAAGTGGCCTATAGAACAAAAGCATCTTCACATCAACCAAAAAGCGATGCTAGCTGTACAAAATGCCCTTATAGCCTTTAAGGACCTGCTACATCCAGGACAACTACTACTAAAGACAGACAACACCACAGTCATGTGGTACATAAACAAGCAAGGGGGCACCCATTCATACCCCCTCTGCAGACAAGCAATGACCTTGTGGAACACAGCTATAAGCTTTCAAGTTCATCTACAAGCACAATTCCTGCCAGGAGAGAAAAACACACTGGCAGACGACTTAAGCAGAAATATCCTGGATCCACACGAATGGGAATTGAATCCACAAATATTCAGAATGATAACACAGAAATGGTGGAGCCCGGACATAGATCTGTTTGCATCACCAATGAATTGCCAGCTACAGAAAGTCTACACAAGGAGTTACCATCCTCAAGCATGGAAAGTGGATGCCCTCTCATTCAGCTGGAAAAATCTAACAGTATACGCATTCCCACCACTGCCTCTTCTTCCAAAGGTACTCATAAAAGCCAGGCAAGAGGGGCCAAAAATGATCCTGATTGCACCAGACTGGCCACGCCAGCACTGGTACCCAATCTTAAAAAAACTTAGCACAAGGACCACCCTGGATTTTGCCTCAAACACCACATCTGCTCTCTCAGAACAACAATTAGATTCTCCACAGCCAGCTAAGGACCTTAAACCTCGCTGCATGGAAGATACTTTAGCAAAGCAAGCAATGCCTCTCTCCAAAGCTGTTATGGATGTCATCCTGGAGACCAGAAGGCCTAGTACCAGGAAAACCTATTCGGATAAATGGAAGAGATTCTGTTCCTGGAACCAGGCTCACAACCTTGACCCTCTTGTGCCAAACATTCCTCAGATACTACAATATTTGACTGAGATGCTGGACAAAGGCCTCTCCTTTTCATCTATCAAGATCCATGCCTCTGCCATCTCTGCTCATTACAACACGGATCCACCAATTTTCTCTAATCCTTTGCTAAAACAGTTCCTCAGAGGGGCAAAAAACATAAGACTGCCCCGTAGAGCACTTGCTCCAACTTGGGACCTCAACTTTGTTTTGGAAAAATTAACTTTACCTCCTTTTGAGCCAGCTAGCACAGCAGAATTAAAATACATCTCTTGGAAAACTGCTCTGCTCCTGGTACTTACATCAGCACGAAGAGTTTCAGAATTACAGGCACTAATGGCAGTGGAACCTTTCCTCATTTTCCACCAGGACAGGGTGTCCTTAAGAACTAACCCTACTTTTATGCCTAAGGTGGTTTCAAGTGCGTCTCTAAACCAAACTATTCATTTGCCAACTTTTTATCCAAAACCAGAGAATAAAGGGGAGAGACTACTGCATTCATTGGACATTCGCAGGCAGTTATGCTTCTGCTTGGACAAAACCAAAGCTTTCAGAAAATCTGAGCAATTATTGGTAGCATATGCTGCAGGAGCACAGGGAAAAGCTATTTCAAAACAGACTATTTCCAAATGGATAGGACATTGTATACGTTTCTGCTATACACACCATAGGAAACCAGTGCCTACCAGCATTAGACCTCACTCCACCAGGGCAATTGCCACATCAACGGCCTACCTCAGAGGAGTACCTACCAAGGATATTTTGGAAGCAGCAACATGGAGCTCTGTGCATACCTTCACCAAGCATTATCATCTGCCTCTATACTCCAAATCCAGAGCTGGCTTCGCCTCTGTAGTGCTGCAGGGCCTTATAGCCACCCCTTATGCACTATAGAACCAGCCACCCTACCTCAGCTGTGGGATTCTACCCAAGTGTAATGACTGCAGCAGTGTAACACGATGAACATAGTGCAGTTTTGTACCTGCCATAAATGTAGATGTTCGAGTGTTGACACTGCTGCAGTCCAGGTTACCCTCACTCCATCACCTCTTCATTGCTATTACGTACCTAGGTCTACTACCCTTTACTACCTTTGGGGTGTATTTGCTGGTAACTGTAAATTTTTGTTTGCTTTTCTTGTTTATGTTTTATTAGCAATTTGAATTGCCTACCTATTTGGGGGCACCTGACATCTGGGGCAAGAAAAACTGAAGAAAATGGCGTCTGCTGCATCTTATATACCCCTGTCGCACTGACGTCAGGGAGGAGGCGACAGCAACAGACGCCGGACCAAGACTTTGGAACTCTGGCCGACTGGGGAACCGCCTGACGGCAGGATAACCCAAGTGTAATGACTGCAGCAGTGTCAACACTCGAACATCTACATTTATGGTAGGTACAAAACTGTTCTTTACCTTTACCTCTCTGATTATTTGCTACCAGTACCTTGGTTCCTTTGCCAGTTTTCTTCAGTAAATTATAGCCCCCTCTTGCCTATTGTCTGTATCCCTAATTGCAGTTATCCCTTTTGGCAGAATCACCTTTCTCCATTCCGGTGTTGGCACAGTTCTTAGAATACCTTATGCTACTTTATGCATATAATATTCTGTATGGTTATTGTTATTCTCTTTAAGGATCTGCATTCAAAATCCCAGTAAAAGATTATCTTCTTGGTGTCACAGCAGTGAACAGGGCACTCTCTTGGTGGGTATTCCTACTGTTCTTTCTTACTGAGTGAGGTGCTCACTTCTGGGCTGGAATATTCTTCTGTTAAAGCATGCTTGTCAGCCATTTCTGCTCGTCTGACTCTGGGTCCACCACTTTCTTTTAGGTTTGAGGTTAAACAATTCCTAAAAGATGGAGGCCTCCAGGAAACCAGTTCCTCCTTCTTGGGACCTTAACTTTGTTCTTGAGAAACTGACTCTGCCACCATTTGAACCAGCAGCTTCGTTAAAGCTCTGTATCAAGGAAAACAGTATTGTTGGTAGCTTTAACTTATACCAAGAGAGTGTCTGAATTTCAGGCCCACAAGATAACTCCTTCTTTTCTATTTTTTCATATAGAGAGGGTGTCACTTAGAACCAGTCCTTCTTGTATGTCTAAAGTGGTCAATGATTTGTCTTTGAATCAGACCATCCATCTTCCTTCTATTTTTCTTCTCAAAATAGCAGTGAGAATGTTCTCCATTCTTTGGATATGCATAGGCAGCTCAGATATTATTTTTGCAAGACTAAAGATATTTGGAAATCTGAGCAACTTTTTGTTTCTTGTGAAGACAAGAAATTGGGTTTAGTTGTTTCTAGATAAACAATCTCTTGTGGGACTTCTAAAGCCATTTATTTTTATTATTCTTTTTCTTGGCAAACAGCTTCCTGCTTCTGTTCATTCTCATTTTACTAGTATTTGGAGCTTTTTTTCAAGGAGGGGGGGCTGGTGCTAGATCAGTTTTTGAGACTGCTACTTGGTCTTTTCATACTTTTACTAAGCATTACAAGTTGGATGCAGTTTCAAGTGCCAGAGAGAGTTTTGCCAGGTCCATCTTCCATGGGTTTTTGGTGGATTTCTTGGTTCCTTCTTCCTCCTCCTCCTATTCTTCACAGTAGCTCTAGAACTTTCCCTATTGTAAGACATACAGCAATAGTGATTAAGGAAGGATAGTACGGTTGTGAAAGAATGTACCATAGTAATAGTATCCTGCTTATCACTGTTACAGTATTCCCTCCCTCCTTCCCCCGGTTGTTTTTTCTTCTTCTCCCTCTTTTTGGGGGAGGGGGTTACTTTTCCCCTCTTTCAGGATATACATTACCATATTTTGTTTTTCCTCATTTGCTGCTTCTGTTCTCCTGGAGGAATTCAATTCTGGGAATTTACTACTTGTATGCTGCTTAGTACCTTACATCTCTGACATAGAACATACGTGTGATGCTTGGAAGGGCCCAAGGCTGTGGTATGCTAGCTAGATGTATGGCTATCCTTGGCAGGATATCCCTACTGTAAGAAATACTGCAACAGTGATAAGCAGGGCATCTGTTGTAGTACGTTCTTACACAGCTGTACTTTTTGCTTATGCTGATCAGCTAGCTCCCTGCTTCCCCTACTGTGAGTGTAGAACTGTCTGTGTCAGACTTAACAAAACTCAGCTTCTTAGCCTTTGCCTGCATCTCTGTTCCTGAAATTCAGCTGCAGTGGAGACCTTGTTGTCAACTAGTTTCTCAAACAGCTCAAAGATCATAGTCTTTGGAGACCTTAGCATTGACTGGATGTTTGCTAATAGTGCTTCCATTTTGTCCTTCTTGCCTACTTTTTAGTCTCACTCCACCCCTGTCAGAATCTTCTTTAACTAATAAATGTACTAGCATGAAATTCACTTTGATTGTGTACTAATCTCTTCACTCAGCAATACTTCCTATTGTGGAGTCCTGTCATTCTGTATTATTTTATTTATTTATTTATTGTTCGTTTACCAGGAAAGTCCAACTTGGAACAAACCCAATTTTCAGCAGAGGCCCGGGGAGAAATGCTCCAGATGTATGTCTTTGAAGCTATTATTGTTATATTAGCAGTAGTAGTATTATTAGACACCTTTTCCATCTAGTGCCCTTCTAAAGAGTTAAAAAAAAAGATATTTTTAAGAGATATTTCCTTTCATACAGCATCTATAACTCTGATGTCACCTTCCTTACTAGCTAAAACCGTCTGACCTACTTTTCATGTTCTTCCATTGGATGAGTCTATATCCTATTTAATTTCAGCTGTTCTAAACATATGTATTCCTCAAGGAAAAAAGCATATACGTATCTCTTTCTTTGCCCGCGTTACCCCTGAAATCAAAAAGCTAATAATTATTTTGCTAGTTGTAGTGATGAAAAGGGTTAAAGACTTGGCAGCAGGCCATTCTCCCTGGAATGGATTATCGACTCGGGCATCTAACAGAGCAGGCAGTGAGGATGGGCATGCCTGTCCTGAGGGGCCGAATCTGTGCTAGTGAGGGCAAATCTCTCACTGAGTCTTGATGGAGGTCAGGGTTTATAGATACTGTCTTGCTGGGGTGCAGGAGTATAGAGGAGGCATTGTTGCTATACAGCCCTGGGCAGGTACGTTCTCACAGGCCAGTAGCATCAGCAAGTGTTGGGGAACAAGGCTTAAAAAATGCCCTGGAGAATCTTCAGAGTATATGATGTTGCCAGCCCTGGCTTTGCACTGTATTTCCTTTTTGAACCACCAGAGATGGCTTCAGGAGTGGTGGCAGTGGGGTAGTATCAGGGGTACTGAAGATTACCCATTCTCTTTCTGTTCTGTAAGGCAGCAAAAAGATGAGTTTGGAGGTATGGGAGACAGTGAAACAGCTGATGGTCAGGCAGGAGTGCTTGTGCACATAAAATAAATTAAATAAAGCTAATAACCATTTGGGGGGGATTATTTTAAAACAAATCTTTCTAGTGACATCACTAAATTCCATATAACATGAAATAATAAAAAGAAAGCCTCCATCCTCACTAGTAAGAAATTGTGTTTTATCAAATTAAAAGGCAACTTGCTCACAACCATACCTCTGAACTTCTTAGCCAAGAAATCTGGGCAAAGTCTAAAATAATGTGGGGGAGGGGGGGGGGGCAAAGGCCCAAAAATAGAGACAGATTTTAAACATAGCTCTTATAAAGTTTGAAAGTAGTCAGAATAACAGGATTTGTGTTAGCATGCTTTTTCTGAAAGACGTGAAGTCTGAAAATCAAACGTATGTCATTTTTTTAGTGACTTCAGTGATTTGGCGGATAACCACAAATTTTATGAGGAACATAACAACAATATGAGGAAAACATCAGGACATTCTGTCAAAATCTGGAGGTATGCCCACAACCCCTAAGCTTTCTGGGACCTTCTTGACAACATCCTCTTCCCTGGTCATCTTCCCTCATTGAGACCATTGAAACCGTCTAGTAACTTCGGAATTTTTTTAATTATTGTAGTCTAATTGTTCTCCAGTTATCCTTAACAATAGGTGGGCAGACTGATGGAGATTTTGGCTCAGCTTTTATCCATATGTATTCAGCTATGTCATCAGATATAGAGAATATTATTAAGAAATACTGGGGAGTGCTTACAATCAATGAAGATACCAATAAATTTATACCTAAAGAACCTGGATGTATCAGGAGAAGGGACATGAATCTGAAGGAGATGTTTGAGAGGGGAGATTGTGTTGATTTGAGTCTGAACAACAGGAACCCTGGTACATTTAGATGTGGGTTTTGCAGTCAATGCATCCTCATGGCCGACCAGAAGAACATTTATTTGGCAGCAAGAGACTTTTTATTTAAGTACTTGGGACACTATAACTGTAATAGTACATGAGTAGTGTGTTTGGCTACCTGTGAAGTATGTCCCAGTTTTTATATTGGGAAGACAGAGAGGTGCTTAATGAAGCGGGCATATGAACACTCATACAATATAGTAAGAGAAGGAGACTAGTGCACTGTTTAAGCACATTAAAAACTGCAAGAATGCCAAATTCAGGTTCTTTGTTATAGAACAAGTTTTACATGACCCCAGGGGTGGTGCTTGGGAAGCCAGATTAGAATATAGGGAGTTATTCTGGCAGATTAAACTGGACGCAGACAAACCCCAGGGGTTGAATGATTATATTAGTATTAACAGTGTCCTTAGACTAAGGGCTGTAAAATTGTGAATGGAGTCTCTAACTCACACAAATATCTTTTTAAAAATCCTACAGCTGACCCTGAGGTAATTTCTCAAGGGCCAAAAGGGATTAAAGCAACCTATGTTAAGAATCCCACCCCCTCAGACAGGGATTCCCGAGCACTGGACAGGTGGGGTAAGAAAGTATACACCTCAGCTACTCTTGCTGTCAGGGCACTAAATTGTCAGTTCCATATGCTTAAATATCAGCAACATACCTTGGAACTCCTTAAACAAAAAATGTCCTACTTTCCTGCATGAGCAGAGTCTAAGGATTTACAAGACTTAATGCATTCTGCAAGTCAAGTAACTAAACACACTTTGCACAGTGGTTTTAATGCCCTAGAAGTTTTGTGCAGGGCAGCAGTCACTGGATCTGTCATTAGAAGACATGCATGGCTTAAGGAACAACCCCTGCCAGACCATGTCAAATCAAAGTTGTTGGATGCACCCTTGCACAAAGATAACTTATTTGACACTAAAGCAGAAGAGGTCTTAAAAAAGATGGAAGAAAAAGCAAAATCTATGCAGACGGTTAAATATTTCTTACAGGTCCAGCCCCCTAGGTTCAGCAGGCATTTTCTCTCCAAGCACTGGTCCTTTCCTGCTCCAAGTAAACAGGGCCAGCCTAGGCCCTGTGGAAACAGACCCCCCCCCCAGATGACAGCCCAAGGGTTGCAGAGATCTAAGCATTGGACTACCACCACTTCAAAACCAGGGAGTTCTAATCCACCCCCTTATGGTAAGAACTCAAAATGACTCACGTCATCCAGACCTAACCTCAGCCGACCTTCACATTCCCCTAGGAGGAAAACTGTCCTTTCACTCAAGCACCTGGGCCACCATTACCAAGGACCAATGGGTTCTAAACATTGTGTCGCAGGGGTACAAATTCTCCTTCCACACCCTTCCAACCCCAAAAGGGTTCTCAGATCTACCACCAAATCAGTGGGCAGAGGCTCAAAAGCAAATCCTTTCACTGCTCACCTTAGGAGCAGTAGAGCACGTTCCTACACAGCAGATAGGCCAAGCCTTCTAGACTTCAGACTTTTTATGGTACCCAGAAGAGATGGCACCTGGCCCGTCCTCGATCTATCCATCCTAAACACATTTCTGCTGATCCCAAAATTCAGAATGCTCACCCTCCAACAGTTGCTACCCATGCTGTCCAAGGACACTTCGCTAGCCACCCTGGACCTAAAAGAGGCCTACCTCCACATTCCTATCAGGGAGTTTTGCAGAAAATATCTCCACTTCAGGGCAGGATCTCAACACTTTCAGTTCTCTGCGCTTCTCTTTGCCTTATCTACTGCTCCCAGAGTTTTCACAAAATGCCTGGCTCTGGCCATTGCCTTCTGCAGACAAAGAAATATTAAAATTTACCCCTACTTAGACGACTGCCTTATTCAGCCAGACAGCCAGGAAAAGCTGCTCAAAGACCTGGCCTTTGTAAAGAACCTACTAACCTCCCTAGGGTACACAGTCAACAAAAAGAAATCCAAACAGGTACCCACCCAAAGGATAATCTTCCTGGGAGCAAGTCTGGACACAACATCCCAGATGGCATGCCTTACACCAGCGAAACAAATTTTTCTGTCAGCTTACTTCTCTTAACTGGCCACCAGGCCTCAGATTTCTGCAAGGAAAATCCTGCAAGCCCTGGGGTTCATGGCATCTTGCATACTCCTCATTCCATATGCCAGACTGCATATGAGGAAACTTCAATGGTACCTAAAGAGCCACTGTTGTCAACACTCCCAAGATCTGGAAACTCTTCTGCCTATTATTCCTTGCCTGAGGAAGGAATTTCTTTGGTGGGCAACAGCCTGCTCCCACAACAAGGGACTTCCCTTCTTCCCACACCCCGCTGCCCAGACCCTCACCACGGACACATCAGACGATGCTTGGGGTGCACACCTGGATGCCAGGTGTATACAGGGTCAATGGAACCCACAGCAAATCCCCCTGCACATCAGTCTAAAAGAGATGATGGCTGTGCAGCAGGCCTTGATAGCTTTCAAACCCCTTCTTTGCCCAGGAGTTCTCCTGATCAAAACAAACAACACCACTGTGATGTGGTACATCAACAAGCAGGGAGGAACTCATTCCTACCCTGTGTGCAGGCTGGCCATGACCCTTTGGCTCACAGCCCATCCATGAAAATAGACCTGTTAGCACAATACCTACCAGGCTCTCTCAACTCCCTGGCAGACCAATTAAGCAGAAAACTTTTGGACCCACATGAGTGGCAGCTCAACAGAAGCACCTTCTTCCTAATAACTCAGAAATGGGGAACCCCGGAGGTCGACCTTTTTTCCTCCCACACCAACCATCAGCTCAGCAAATTCTGCACCAGGGAGCATCAATGCATGGCTTGGAAAGTGGATGCCCTGTCCTTCCCCTGGGTAAACCTCTTGGTCTATGCCTTTCCCCCTCTACCTCTCATCCCCAGGGTACTGCTCAAAATAAGGGAGTAAAAACCAAAGACCATTCTTATAGCTCCAGACTGGCCCAGACAGCACTGGTACCCCTTGATGTGCAGCATGTCTCTGCTGCCTCCATGGAATCTTCCTCAGATTCCAAACCTCCTAACCCAGAGGGAAGGGCAGTTCATGCACCCACAATTGCAGACACTCAGTTTGGCAGCTTGGCTTATTCCCTAACCCCTGACCAATCTGCCATCCTCAGTAAACAGGTTCTGGATGTTATCCAAGAGGCCAGATGCCCTAGCATTAAAAAGTCTTATGCAGGTAAATGGAAAAGGTTCTGCACCTAGTTCCAGGCTAAGGGGGCCAAAACGGCACAGCCATCCATCCCTCTCATCCTGGATTACTTAGCTGACCTACTACACGGTGGTCTCTCTTTTTCCTCTATAAAAATTCGTGCCTCTGCTATTTCTGCTCATTTTCCCACAGAGCAGCCTCTTTTCTCACACCCTCTGATTAAACAGTTCCTCAGAGGGGCTAGCAACTTGAAGCCCCCCAGAAGGGCACCAACAGCAGGCTGGGACCTTAGCTTTGTCTTGGAAAAGCTCACCCTGCCTCCTTTCAAACCAGCTTCTTCTGCAGAGCTAAAATTTCTCTCCTGGAAGACAGCCTTCCTCATGGCCATCACCTCAGCCAGAAGGGTCTCTGAGCTGCAAGCACTCATGGCTGTGGAACCCTTCATCATCTTCCATGCAGACAGGGTATCCCTCAGAACTAATACATCCTTCATGTCCAAGGTGGTGTCCAGTGTGGCTCTCAACCAATCCATTCATTTGGCCACCTTTTTTCATAACCCCTAAAACAAGGAGGAAAGGATTCTGCACTCTCTAAATGTGCACAGACAGCTCAGATACTATCTGGACAGGACAAAACCCTTCAGGAAGTCTGATCAATTGCTGGTTAGCTTTGCTTCAAGAGCAGAAGGCAAAGCTATCTCCAAGCAAACAATTTCCAAATGGATAGCACATTGCATCCATTTCTGCTACAAACAGCATGGAAAGCCTCCGGACACACTCCACCAGAGCAGCCTCCACCTCTGCAGCTTTCCTCAGAGGGGTCCCCACCAGGGACATCCTGGAGGCTGCCACCTGGACATCTGCTCACACTTTTACCAAGCATTACCACCTGCCTCTCTTTTCCAAATCCAGGGCAGGGTTTGCCTCTGCAGTCTTGCAGGGCATCCTAGCCAGCCCCTAGTTTCCTTGACTGTCTCCACCCATTTCCTCAGCTTTAGGATGAGTGCAACAGTGAAACACAAAGAACATAGTACAGTTGTGTACACTTACATAAATGTAGATGTCCGAGTGTCTTCACTGTTGCAGTCCTGGTTTCCCTCCCTCCATCCCCCTTTTTTTATTTTTCTTACCTTTCTACCCTGTTGTTCTCCTTTCCTTACAAGGGACATATTGGTATTTATTTTCCACTGGTGGGGATGTTCATCGTGTTTCACTGTTGCAGTCATTACAATTGGGTTATCCTGCTGGCAGGCTACCCGCAGTCGGCCTGAGTTCCAAAGTCTAGGTCTGGCATCGGTTGCTGTTTCCTCTTCTCTGACGTCAGTGCACCAGGGTATATAAGATGCAGCCGACGCCATTTTCTCCAGCCTTTCTTGCCGCACGGTGCCCGAAGCAAAAGCAGTTCACAAGTGCCGGTCGGCCGACTCCTGAAGTTTTCAAATTTGAATTTCAGATCCGAAGTCTTCATTAAAGCTATGTACCCCGTTGGGGAAACTTTTTTCTTGCTCCAGACCGATGTCAGAAAAAGTTAATAACTGTATTTCTTGTGGGAAGCAAATACCTCATAAGAATTTTCATTCATACTGTATTCCTTGCCTAGGCCCTGACCATAACGTTGCTAGTTGTCGGTTTAGTGCTAGATTTAACCAATGTACTATTAAGCGTTGGTACGATTTTGCATTTCATTACTTTGGCAGAAGATTTAATTATATAATGCCGTCGGATCAGCTGACTACCAGAGTTTACAAAAAACGAAAAGAAAAAGAAAAGGACAGGCATCCGAGATCCAAAACTGACGACGAGTCTTCTTCTAGGCCTGTCGCCGGTTCTCAGTGAGGCGCTTTCGCAGCCCCTGACACCCGCTACCTCAGAGCCACAGGCTGCTTCTGACTCCCATGTGGAGCCGACTGGGCCTTTGGAAACTCAAGGTATTGGACACTCGGAAACTATTCCCTCAGATAGGTCCGGAGCCGCTGAGCAGGCATCGGCTTCTAAGAGTGTTTTCAGGCCTGCACAGTTATATGTGAAACCTACTTCAGCTACAAAGACTAAAGCAGCTCTAAAGACAAAGAAACAAGTACAGCATTCACCTGGACAGGCCTCCATGCCTAAAAAACAGATGCTTAAAATGGCCGAAGACCTTATTACTTTGATCAGGAGTTCCCATCCTCCCCCTGAAAAGAGGCCTAGGCAAGAGACCAGGTTTCCATTTCGTCTGATTCCTCCTCTGAACAGGATTACTCTATTCCTCCCTATGAGGATTATGATGCTGAAGAATCTATCCCTTCAGCCTCTCCTCCTGAGGATTATTCTTTTGGGGAAACACTGCATACTTGAGAGAGCATTTCCACTGGGAGAGCCAAGATTACTCAGAATCCAAGAAAAGGCTCAGAGATTTCCTTTTATTGCCCCAGCACAGGCCCCTTGCTATCCCACCTGTTTTAGACATTGTAGATGATGTATTTACAGAGTCCAGTATTTCTCCAGACTCTTTACCAGCAGCCCCTGTTAAGCCAGACAGATACTACAGGGTTCCTGATTCACATAAATTTCTCTATAAGAACCCTGCAGCTGACCCAGAAACCATCTCTCAGGGTCCCAAAGGGGTCAAGGCTTCTACTGCAAAAAACTCTATCCCCTCTGATAGGGCTTCTAGGCCCCTAGACAGATGGGGCAAAAATATTTATACCTCTGCTACCTTGGCTGTAAGAGCTTTGAATTGCCAATTTTATATGCTTAAGTATCAGCAATATCTTATATCCTTGCTTAAACAGAAAATGCCAGCAAATACAGAATGTGCAGACAATAAAGAAATGTAGGATGTTCATCGTGTTACACTGCTGCAGCCATCACACTTGGGTTATCTGCCGTCAGGCGGTCCCGCAGTCGGCCCGAGTTCCAAAGTCTTGGTCCGGTGTCCGTTGCTGTCGCTTCTTCCCTGACATCAGTGCGACAGGGGTATAAAAGAGGCAGCCGACACCATTTTCTTCAGTCTTTCTTGCCGTGCGGTGCCCGAAGCAGAAGCAGTTCGCAAGTGCCGGTCGGCCAACTCCTGAGATTTTCAAATCGAATTTCAGACCGAAGTCTTCAATAAAGCTAAGTACCCTGTTGGGGAACCTTTTCTTGCCTCAGTCCGATGTCAGAAAAAGTTAATAATTGCATTTCTTGTGGGAAGCAAATACCTCATAAGGATTTTCATTCTTATTGTATCCCTTGCCTAGGCCCAGACCACGACGTCTCAGGTTGTCGGTTTTGTGCTAGTTTTAACAAACGAACTATTAAACGTCGGTTTGATTTCGCCCGACATTATTTTGGTAGAAAATTTAATTATACCATGCCATCGGAGCAACCGACGACCGGGATGCATAAAAAGCGCAAAGATAAGGACAAGCAGCCAAGACCTAAACCAGACTCCAAGGCCTCTGCTAGGCCAGTCGCCGGTTCTCCGGTTTTCAGTGAGGTGCCTACGCAGCCCCTGACGACCGCTGATTTAGAACCCCAGCCTGCATCTGACTCCCAAGCGGAGATTGCAGGACCTCCAGAGCCTTTATCTTTAGGCCCTTCCGACTCCATGGCTGAAGGGGATTCCGGTGCAGTTGAAAAGATGTCTGTTGCTGAAGGTGTCTTCAGACCGACTACACTTACTATTAAATCCTATGCAAAACTGAAAACTCCATTAAAAGTAAGGAAGCCTGTACAGCAGTCTCCAGTGCAAGGCCCCATGCCTAAGAAACAGATGATTAAGATGGCCGAAGATTTAATTACCCTAATCAGGGGTTCCCATCCCCCTCCTGACAAAAGGCCTAGATAGGAGGTGGACTACGCTTCCTCTGACCAGGTTTCCATTTCCTCAGATTCTTCTGAGGAACAGGAGTACGCTTTTCCCCCTTATGAAGACTCTGATGCTGAAGAGTCTGTTCCTTCAGCATCTCCCCCAGAAGACTACTCTTTTGGGGAAACTTTACATACCATGAGGGAACATTTCCACTGGGAAGGCCAGGATTACTCTGATTCTAAGAAAAGGCTCCGAGAGTTCCTCTTACTACCACAGCACAGACCCCTTGCTATTTCACCTGTGTTAGACATTGTGGATGATGTTTATTCAGAAGCTAGCCTTAACCCAGATTCATTACCTACTGCACCAGCCAAACCAGACAGATACTACAGAGTCCCTGACTCACATAAATTCCTATATAAAAGCCCTGTTGCTGACCCAGAAACCATTTCCCAGGGTCCCAAAGGGGTTAAAACCTCTATTGCTAAAAATCCTGTACCACCTGAAAGGGATTCTAGAGCACTAGACAGATGGGGAAAGAAAGTATATACCTCAGCTACTCTAGCTATGAGGGCCTTAAATTGCCAGTTTCACATGCTGACATATCAACAATATTTGATGTCGCAATTAAAACAAAAAATGAGCACACATACAGAGCAGCCTGATTACAAGGAAATGCAAGATTTGTTGCATGCAGCAGAACAAGTGGGAAAGCATACTTTGCAATGTGGATTTGATTCATTGGAAGCTTCTTGCAGAGCAGCTGTAACAGGGTCTGTCATTCGTAGGTATGCTTGGTTAAAGAACAAACTGTACCTGATCATGTTAAAGCAAAGTTATTGGATGCACCCTTACAGCAGGATGTTTTATTTGGTGTGAAAGCAGAAGAGGTTTTAAAGAAAATGGAGGATAAGGCAAAATCTATGCAGACGGTCAAGGATTTTTTACAGGTTCAGCCCCCTCGTTTCAGCAGAAATTGGCCATCCAAAAACTGGTCCTTTCCAACTTCTGACAGACCACAGAGGGGCAAATACAGATGCCCAAGGGGCAGAGGTCAGCCACAAGGCTCTTACAAGCCACGACAATGGGGTGCCACAACCCAGAAAGGAGGAGAAGACAGGTCTCAAACTATCAGAAGACAAACACAATGACTTACCCCTCAGACTGCCAAGCAAATCACTCTTGGCAGCTCCCTTGTGAGGAAAACTTGCCCTTTTTGCAGACAATTGGCACATCATCACAAAAGACAAATGGGTCCTAAATATTGTAACTCAAGGATACAGGTTCCACTTTCACACTTTATAAAGGATAAAATGAATGCCAAACCTGATATCAAATCAATGGGCAGAGACTCAAAGACAAATTACAGCACTCATGGACATGAGAGCCATACAACAGGCTCCTACACAGGAGCAAGGACAAAGATTTTACTCAAGACTCTTTCTGGTTCCCCGAAAGGACAAAGCCTGGAGACCCATTCTGGACCTTTCAATTCTAAATACATACCTGGAAGTACCCAAATTCAAGTTGCTCACACTACAGCAACTTCTTCCCATGCTGGGCAAGAAGGCTTGGCTAGTAACGTTGGACCTCAAGGAGGCATACCTGCATGTCCCTATTAGACAAAATTGCAGAAGATACCTCCGATTTATAGCAGGTATAACTCATTACCAATTCTCTGCCCTGCCCTTTGGCTTATCTACTGCGCCCAGGGTCTTCACAAAATGCTTGGCACCAGTAATTGCATACTGCAGACAAAGAGGAATCCAAGTATATCCATACCTGGATGACTGCCTTATTCAAGCAGACAGCAAGGACATTCTTTTAAAACATCTGGCGTTTGTAAAAAACCTACTAAGTTGCCTAGGGTACACAGTAAACAAAAAGAAGTCAAAACTAGTGCCCTCACAAGAAATAATATTCCTGGGTGCCAGCTTGAATACAATGGCCCAGATGGCTTATCTCACGCCAGACAAGCAAGGACAACTGACTCAATAGTTCAAAATGATGGCAACAAAGACCCAACTCCCTGCAAGAAAAATTCTGCAGGCCTTGGGATTCATGGCATCTTGCATACTACTAATACCATATGCCAAACTGCATATGAGGAAATTACAATGGCACCTGCAATGCGTATGGACTCCACACAGCCACAGCTTGGAAACAATAATACCACTAATTCCCTGCCTTCAACAGGAGTTTCTATGGTGGGCTCAGGCATGTCACCTCAACAAGGGTCAGCCTTTTACCTTACCCACAGCCAGGCAAACTACAACAACAGATGCGTCGGATTACGCCTGTGGAGCACACATGGCAGGACAGTGTATTCAGGGCAAATGGTCTGCAGATCAAATGCATCTCCACATCAATCAAAAAGATATGCTAGCTGTACAAAATGCCCTAACAGCTTTCAAAGACCTCCTACATCCAGGACAACTTCTAATAAAGACGGACAACACCACAGTGATGTAGTACATAAACAAACAAGGGGGCACAAATTCCTACCCCCTATGCAGGCAAGCAATGACCTTGTGGAACACAGCACTGACCTACCAAGTTCAACTACAAGCACAATTCCTACCAGGAAAGAAAAATACATTGGCAGATGAACTAAGCAGAAATATCATGGATCCTCACGAGTGGAAACTAGACCCACAAGTATTTACAATGATAACTCAAAAATGGGGGAGCCCAAACATAGATCTGTTTGCCTCCCCCCAAAACTACCAACTGCGAAAGTTTTGCACAAGGATATACCACACACTAGCTTGGAAAGTGGACGCCCTCTCATTCAGTTGGAAAACACTAAAAGTGTATGCCTTTCCTCCACTGCCTCTTCTGGCAAAGGTGCTGCTAAAAGTCAAGTTAGAGAGAGGCCATAAATGATACTCATTGCTCCAGACTGGCCACGCCAACACTGGTATCCAATATTAAGGAACATGGCTCAAAGCCCACCATGGATTTTACCTCAAATTCCTCACCTGCTGACTCAGCAAAACAATCAGATTCTACACAGCCAGTTCAAGACTTTAAATCTGGCTGCATGGCAGATTATTTAAACAACCAGTCAACACTTCTCTCTACAGCTGTTATGGATGTCATTCTGGAGGCCAGGAGACCCAGCACCAGGAAAACCTACTCAGACAAATGGAAAGATTCTGCGCCTGGAACCAGGCTAAAGGCCAAAATCCTCTTGTCCCAAATATTCCTCAGATTCTGCAATATTTAACTGAGATGTTGCACAAAGGCCTTTCCTTTTCATCTATAAAGATACACGCTTCAGCTATTTCAGCTCATTACAACACGGATCCTCCTATTTTTTTCACATCCATTATTAAGACAGTATGTCAGAGGGGCTAAGAACATAAGACCGCCCCGAAGAGCACCAACACCAACTTGGGACCTCAATTTTGTTTTGGAAAAACTTACATTACCGCCCTTCAAGCCAGCTTTTTCAGCTGATTTACAATTTTTATCATGGAAAACTGCCCTGCTGCTAGCAATAACTTTAGCACGAAGAGTCTCAGAGCTACAGGCCCTAATGGCAGTGGAGACTTTCATCATTGTTCGTCAAGACAGAGTCTCTTTATGAACTAACCCTTCCTTTATGCCAAAAGTAGTATCCAGTGTGGCTCTAAACCAAGCCATTCACTTACCCACCTTTTATCCAAACCCCCAGAATAAAGGGAAAAGGCTCCTACACTCTTTGGACATTCACAGGCAATTACGCTTCTACTTGGATAAAACAAAGGTTTTCAGAAAATCTGATCAGCTCTTTGTATCCTATGTTGCACGATCTCAAGGAAAGCCTATTTCAAAATAGACCATTTCAAAATGGATAGGCCATTGTATCCGTTTCTGCTACACACACCATGGGAAACCTGTACCTGGTAACATTAGGCCTCATTCCACCAGGGCTACAGCAACATCAGCAGCCTTCCTCAGAGGGGTACCAACCAAGGATATTTTGAAGCTGCAACTTGGAGTTCAGTGCACACCTTCACCAAGCACTACCACTTACCTCTATACTCAAAAAACAGAGCTGGCTTTGCCACTGCAGTTTTGCAGGGCCTACTAGCTTCTCCATATCCTGTTTAGTACCAACCGCCCAGCCTTAGCTTTGGGATTCAACCCAAGTGTGATGACTGCAGCAGTGTAACACGATGAACATAGTACAGTTTTGTACCTACCATAAATGTAGATGTTCGCGTGTTCACACTGCTGCAGTCCAGGTTACCCTCCCACCTTCCCCTCTTCTTACCTGGGTTTTATCTATAGCTCCCTGTTTATACAATCTCTAAGATGTATTTCTATATGGTGTATTTGCTTACAGCTGTAGATATTGTTTTCTACTTATGTAATTTACTTAGGATTATGTATTGCCTTCCTATTTGGGGGCACCAGACATCTGGGGCAAGAAAAATTGAAGAAAATGGCGTCGGCTGCCTCTTTTATACTCCTGTCGCACTGACGTCAGGGAAGAAGCGACAGCAACCAATGCCGGACCAAGACTTAGGAACTCGGGCTGACTGCGGGACCGCCTAACGGCAGATAACCCAAGTGTGATGACTGCAGCAGTGTGAACACTCGAACATCTACATTTATGGTAGGTACAAAACTGTGCTATTTATTGCATGCAGCTGACCAAGTTGGAAAGCATACTTTGCAATGTGGTTTTGATTCTCTTGAGGCCTCCTGCAGGGTCGCTGTTACAAGTTCTGTCATTAGGAGGCATGCTTGGTTAAAAGAACAAAATTTTCCGGATCATGTTAAAGCAAAACTATTAGATGCTCCTTTACAGCATGATACTTTGTTTTTGCTAAAGCAGAAGAGGTGTTGAAGAAAATGGAGGACAAGGCTAAATCTATGCAAACAGTCAAGGATTTCTTACAGGTACAGCCTCCCAGATTTAGCAGGAACTGGCCTACAAAAAATTGGTCCTTTCCAGTGTCAGATAGACCACAAAGGGGCAGATACAGATGCCCCAGAGGCAGATCTTAACCCCAAGGCTCATACAGGCCTAAACAATGGGGTGCTCCTACCTCCAAGAGCGGAGAGGAAAAATCACAGCCATACAGGAAACAGTCTCAATGACTTTCTCCTTCCAGCACCAAGCACTTATCTTTTGGCAGCCTCTTTGGGGGAGAAACTAGCACTTTTTTCACAAAATTGGCACATGATCTCCCAGGACAAATGGGTTCTAAGTATAGTTTCACAAGGCTACAGGTTCCACTTTCACACCCTGCCAAGGCAAAGTGGTATGCCAGACCTGCCACGCAATCAATGGGCAGAGGCACAAAAATAAGTTTCATCCCTCATGGACATGAGGGCCACTCAACAAGTACCAGAACAAGAGCAGGGTCACGGCTTCTATTCAAGACTGTTCTTGGTACCCAGAAAAGACAAAGCCTGGAGACCAATACTGGACCTATCTATTCTGTTGACTCTACAGCAGCTTCTGCTCATGTTGGGCAAGAAGGCTTGGCTTATGACTTTAGATCTAAAAGAGGCATACCTGCATGTCCGAATCAGACAAACATGCAGAAGATACCTCAGATTCAAAGCTGGCTCAATGCACTACCAATTCTCTGCACTGCCCTTTGGCTTATCTGCTGCGCCCAGGGTCTTCACATAGTGCCTGGCACCAGTAATTGCATTTTGCAGACAAAGAGGAATACAAATATATCCTTACTTGGATGACTGCCTTATTCAAGAGGAGAACAAGGACATTCTGCTACAGCATCTGGCGTTTGTAAAAAGATTACTGACAAGTCTAGGGTACACAGTAAACGAGAAGAAATCAAAACTCGTACCCTCTCAAGAGATAATATTCCTGGGTGCAAGCTTAAATACAACTGCCCAGATGGCTTATCTCACGCCAGACAAACACAGACAACTGACTACTTATTTCAAAATGTTGGCAACAAAGACCCAGTTATCTGCAAGAAAAATTCTGCAGGCCTTGGGTTTCATGGCATCCTGCATTCTGCTAATTCCATATGCAAGACTGCATATGAGGAAACTTCAATGGTATCTAAAAAGTGTTTGGACTCAACATTGCCACAGCCTGGAAACAATAATTAACCTCATTCCCTGCCTGCAACAGGAGTTTTGATGGTGGGCAAAAGCCTGTCACCACAACACGGGACAGCCATTCACCTTACCCACAGCCAGGCAGACATTGACAACAGATGCATCAGATTACGCCTGGGGGGCCCATATGGCAAGAAGATGTATTCAGGGCACATGGTCCGCAAGTCAAATGCATCTACATATCAATCAAAAAGAGATGCTAGCTGTTCAGAATGCCCTAACAGCCTTCAAGGATCAACTTCATCCAGGACAACTACTAATAAAGACGGACAATACTACAGTCATGTGGTACATAAACAAGCAGGGAGGCGCACATTCCTACCCCCTCTGCAGGCTAGCCATGAACTTGTGGCACACAGCATTGACTTACCAAGTACATCTGCAAGCTCAATTCCTGCCAGGAAGGAAAAATACTCTGGCAGACGAACTAAGCAGAAATCTAATGGATTCCCACGAGTGGAAATTGGATCCACAAGTCTTCAGCATGATAACAAGGACCTGGGGATGCCCGGACATAGACCTATTTGCCTCCCCTCACAACTACCAACTACAAAGATTCTGCACAAGGACTTATCACAAGCAAGCATGGAAAGTGGATGCTCTATCTTTCAGCTAGAAAAATCTAACAGTATATGCCTTTCCTCCTCTGCCTCTCCTCCCCAAGGTACTCCTCACGGTCAGACAAGAGAAGCCAAAAATTATACTGATTGCCCCAGACTGGCCCCGCCAGCACTGGTACCCAATCCTAAAGAGCTTGTCTCACTGCCCAGCCTGGACATTGCCTCAAATTCCTCACTTATTGACCCAACAAGACAGCCAGATACTGCACAGCCAACTCAAAACCTTAAACCTGGCGGCATGGCAGATAATATAGTCTCTCAAGCCACACCTCTCTCTAAAGCAGTGATGGATGTTATTTTGGAGGCCAGGAGGCCTAGCACCAGAAAATCTTATGCAGAAAAATGGAAGAGATTCTGTGCTTGGAACCAAGCACAAAGCATTGACACGATTGTTCCAAATATTCCTCAGATTTTGCAATACTTAACTAAGATGCTGGATAAAGGGCTTTCCTTTTCATCAATTAAAATTCATGCCTCTGCCATTTCAGCTCATTACAATACAGAACCACCTATTTTTTCTCATCCGTTACTGAGGCAGTACCTCAGAGGGGCCAAAAACATAAGACCTCCAAGGAGAGCACCAATACCTGCATGGAACCTCAACTATGTCTTGGAGAACTTCACACTGCCTCCGTTTGAGCCAGCCTCTGCAGCTGACATAAATTTCTTATCCTGGAAAACAGCTCTGCTCCTAGCAATAACCTCCGCTAGAAGAGTGTCTGAGTTACAGGCACTCATGGCTGTGGAACCTTTTATAATTTTTCATCCTGACAGGGTTTTGCTGAGGACAAACCCTACATTTATGCCTAAGGTAGTGTCCAGTGTAGCCCTTAACCAAACAATTCATTTGCCTACTTTTTATCCAAACCCACAGAATAAGGGTGAGAGAATTCTGCATTCTTTGGACATTCACAGACAGCTACTCTTCTACTTGGACAGAACTAAAGTTTTCAGAAAGACTGATCAACTTCTAGTGGCATATGCTGCAGCATCACAATGAAAGGCTATCTCAAAACATACTATTTCAAAGTGGATAGGCCATTGCATTCATTTCTGCTATTCACAGCATGGCAAATCAGTGCCTAAGGGCATTAGGCCACATTCAACCAGAGCAGCAGCCACTTCAGCAGCCTTCCTCAGAGGAGTACCAACCAAAGACATCTTAGAGGCTGCAACTTGGAGTTCAGTGCATACCGTTACAAAGCACTACCTCTTACCTCTCTACTCTAAAGCCAGGACAGGCTTTGCCACTGCAGTTCTGCAGGGCCTTATAGCCTCTCCTAATCCTATTTAGCTCCAGCCTCCCAACCTTAGCTTTGGGATTCAACCCAATTGTAATGACTGCAACAGTGAAACACGATGAACATAGTACAGTTGTGTACCTACCATAAATGTAGATGTTTGAGTGTATTCACTGTTGCAGTCCAGGTTACCCTCCCACCATCCCCCCTTTTTCCTTTGCTGGGACCTAACTGTACTTTTCTACTCTATACAACCTATGTGGTGTATTTGCTTGTAGATGAAGGAAAAGTTGTTTTTTGTGCATGCATGCTTATTGGCATAATTTAGCCTACCATTGTAGGGGCACCTGACATCTGGGGCAAGGAAAAACTGAAGAAAATGGCGTTGGCAGCATCTTATATACCCCTGGCGCACTGACATCAGGGAAGAGGTGACAGCAACCGATGCCGGACCTAGACTTTGGAATTCAGGCCGACTGCGGGTAGCCTGCCAGCAGGATAACCCAATTGTAATGACTGCAACAGTGAATACACTCGAACATCTACATTTATGGTAGGTACACAACTGTACTTTCTTCCACCAAAACCATGCCTCCTACTTTGGGGACTCCTGACAGGTTAGGGCAAGACAAACTGGCGTAATGGCGTCGGCTGCCTTCCTTTATACCACTGATGACCTGACATCAGTCCTCAAGCGATAGCAACTGACGCAGAAATATTAAGTCTCTGGTATTCAGGCCGACTGAGGGCTACCCTGGCAGGGATAACCCAAATGTGATGACTGCAACAGTGAAGACACGAACATCTACATTTACGGTAAGTGCGCATAACTGTACTTTGTGGCTGATAAAGAAGCTTCTCTGTAGCCACAGTTGTTCTCTTTCAGTTTGAGAAATCCCTTCATTAACTTTGAGAGTCTTCATTCTATCTTTTCCAAATCCCCAGACTTGTCAATTAGTAATGTGACCCTTAAGTTTTCCACTTGTGCTGGTAAACTCTGGAATAAGCTTCCCTTTAAAATAAGAAGCAGATGTGCTTTCAAATCCATCCTGGTCACTGACCTTAGTAGCAGTTGGTTATGTAATTGCGGAATCACCAATGTGTTGAGAAACTGTTCATGTAGCTTGACATCGTGATCCAGATGGACAACATCATTGCTTTAGTTCCAATCTGCATTTTTAGATCTATTACCTAATCACAAAAATGAATCACCATTGTAATTTTATATGTTACAACTCCTTCCATTGTTATTGGTATGTTTGTATGTACTGAGATAAGACTCTTTTCTTGTTCATTTTTATATTTATGTGATTAATGTTTTCTGTAATGCATGCTATGATGCTTTGTTTAAAAATTGTTTCTGTTTATTTCAGTTATGGGCACGTTCCTTTTTTTTTGTTTGTTTTTGAGTTGTGTCTAGAACTGCACCGAGAATGGGACTACATAGATGGGCTGTTCACATTTAATAAATGTAAATCAGTAAGTTAGTAAAAAATCAGGGTATGAATTACCTAGACATAGTAAGGCCTTATTAAGTTTAATTATCTAGGCTGCTAAAAAAGCAGTTACTAGAAAATGGAAATCAAAATCTACACCGACTGTATTTGAGGTATTGAATTTTATCAGAGAGAGAAAAGAACTGGAAGAGAGATCTTTAGAAAAAGGAAGGAGCAGATTACATAGAAGTAATTGGAAATTGTGGGAACAATACATGTAGAATGATGTTCAGGAGGAGGAGGAGTGAGCTTTAAGGGAAGGCAGGAGTTCAGCATTTTTTTGTAATGTTGGGCTGATGATAGTAGCAAAGAAAATATATGTGAAGTATATTGTATTTAAATGTGAAAATGTTAAAATGGTTTGTTTTCTTTTTTCCTAATGTAAGTTTGCCTGTCTTAAGTGATAATTTAATAAAGGTGTTTAAAAAATACTTTTCATTCTTACTAACCTTTCATCATACTGTCTGTCTATTCCCTTTCAACACTTGGCCTCTCCCTATTCTTGGGGGGACTTGTGTCATCTTATTTTGATTATTTCCTAGAAGAGTAGACTGCGATTATCATATTTAATTGTATTTTTTTATCTTTTATTATTACGTCACTGGTGTCTCCTGATACTTTATTGTTTCCTATGTATGCTACTGTCAAGTTATATGTATACTTGCTTTTTAATTACATCTATACTCCTGCTTTACTTGATGTTATTTAACTCTCTCGAGCTTTTCCAGTCAGACTTCCCTGATAAACAAATGTCGATAAATACATAGCTTGTGGCTACATTTGTTTCCTATTACAGATGTGTGCCACTTAATGTCTGGGATAGGTTCTTTCCCATAGAACGTTAATGTCTGGGATAGGTTCTTTCCCATAGAAGGTTAAGTGACGAGGACGTTAAGAAAACACCATATTCTTTACTTTGTGCTTTGATTAATGTCCTTCTGCATAACACAACAGCATTTTCATCTGCTTAGTACAGTATGGATGTAAATGCAGTCAGACGTTGTGCGGAAGGATGTTAAGCGGCACAGTCCTGTGTAATATATACACAGGCATCCTGGTCCTAAACCATATAAAAAATTTAAAAAGTCCAGATTCACACTGCAGATGGAAAGAACCTTCACTAGTTGACATGGGTTCAAGCAGTGAGCCAAAGTGTCAGAGGACTGTTGGCGGGATCATTTCAAGTGGCGAATTGTTGGCTCACCTTTCTTGGAGGATGGATGGTTATTAGCCTGAGGCATGTACAGGCAAAAGTGAGAAAGAATAGCACAACATTACGGGTGTGGGAAGGTCAGGCATAACATGGAAACCCTGTGGTGCTGCGGGTCTGACCCAGAAAGAATTGTGCATCACCTACAGAACAGCAAGAGGGGGTGGTATTAGGTACCTACATGAAAAGTCTTTGCCAGTTATAGAAGATTACATACCAGCACCTTACTGTCTCTTACACTGCTGTATTATAAGGTGACATTCCTGAAAGTTATTCCCCTTAAATTGAGAAACCCCCTCCATGGGGTGATGTTTGGTGCTAAAAGCCAGCAGGATGTGAGGACAAGGGAATAAATGACTCGGTGGTATGCCATTAAAGACTTGATGATTTGGCTTGGAAGACTGAAAAAAAAAAACATCCTACAGACAACTGTATTATGTCAATGTCTATACATCCAAGAATAGACAGTCTGCCATGAATGTGTTTTTTGCTTTTTATTCTGAGGTAAGGTTTAGCTGCATCCTGAAATGAAAACTAAATCATCCGACAGCTGAAATAAAATAATGTAAGTATTCTTTCTGTGATTATAACACTATTCTGTAGTCATTTGATTACAATTCTTCCATTTCTGACAGTGTTAAGTTATCCCTGTTGTTAATTTTCATGTATGCAACACCATGTGTATAAACTGAAATCAGGAAAAAGATAAACTTGTTAAGCACATGCCTTGATCTTAGCAGTGGTTATGGGTGCTTAACAAAAACATGTTAAGCACACCTAAGTGCTGTTGAGATAACACTGGACAGTGCCATTCCCAGCTACAGTAATAAGGTTAAGTAGGAGGAAATATGAAGGATTGGAGGCAAGAATTAAAGTGAGAGGGTTCTTCTCTGATAAGTTACATTTGAACAGAGAGACCAGGCGAAGTATCTTCTTTCCCTTTTGTTATTTGCTTTATATTTAGGGCCACTGGCTTTATATTTCATGCTTTCTGTCCCCTGCACGCACTGATGAAGCACCTGGAAGGTGACATGCAGTGGGGTGCAGTGAAGGGTTGTCCCCTCACTTCTGCAGAGGACATTTCCTCTCAGGCAGTCTTGCTTCTCCTCCTCCCAAAGCACAAGTGGTAGATTCCCCAGTTACCCCTAGGGAAATGTCCTCACTCAGTTTGCCCCGGAGTGCACCCTTCCATACTTACTCCACTGGGAGAGATTAGTGGAACATGCCCCTTTACTCCTCCCTTTCCCTGCCTGTTTCCTTCTGTGTCAGGGCCGCTAATCAAACTGTGGTCATTTGGGTCACAGTTAGAGCTCCACCCCTCTGTACCTGAGAGCGAGGATTAGTCCTGGCTAGTTTTGGTGCTGTGCAAGCCTTTGCTTGAATGTTCGAGGTCTGCAGACTGAAACCACCTGCTCCTTCCTCCCAGGATGAGCAAACCACCAAAACCACTCACTCCTATCCTCCCTTTACCATCTCTTCCATTCCCCATGCAACTACTTAAACTCTGATTGTCCGAGTCATAGTCAGGACTTTATCCCACAGATGTGATATGGTGACATCTAACAGTTTTAATTTGACAGCAGTATAAAATATATTTTAATTGTAAAAAAGAAAAAAATCATTTTATAACTGCATTAAAGAAACAAAGTTTTGATGTGTTGTTGTCAGTCTCGCCTTTATTTTCACTGGTGGGTCGGATCCATCTTGGCCTTTACAAAAGCTCAAGGATTTCACCAAAGCCTGTAGGCCTCCTTCCCTACCCATAATGCAGTAGGGTTGCCACCTTTTCAAATGCCCAAAGTGGGACATTTTTTGTAGAAACATCAGATTTTGCAGGGCAAAACATACCCACGGCAAGTACAAAGGACAGAACTTCACTTTTTTGCCAGAATAAAAGCTTATTTTTGTAGCATTTGAGTTGCTTATTCTGTTTCTTATAACATTTAGGTGTTTCAGATACAAAATAACTGTTTTGTGCAACTATTAAAGAAAATTTTTGTCCTAAAATCTCAGGAAATTTGCTATTTTTTCAATTTTTTTGCAGGACACAACTGCCAAAAGAGGGACTGTCCCTCGCAAAGTGGGACGGGTGGTAACCCATGCAGTTCCCCAACTTCCTCAGATCTTGTTTGCCCTCTCAAAAAGGAAAGAAAAAGCAAATGGCCTACAAAACAGATAAGGACTTTTATAGGTCAAACGCAGAATCTCTGAGGCTATGGGGATCCATGAATCTACTGTCCGCTAGGTCTTCCACGACTTCTGGAAGGGGGCATGGAGGGTATTTTGTGAGAATAAATGTCGAGATGGACAACACACATGGAACGTTATGGTAAGTGCATAACTTCTTTATGTGTTGTTGCCAATCTCGCCTTTATTTTCACTGATGGGACCACGTCCCAAGCAAACTAATTCTTGGGTGGTTCATGGGAGAATATTCCTCAGAACTACAGAACCAAAGGAAGCTGTACTCCTGGAGGCCAAGTCCACCTTTGTAATGAGCAGTAAAGGTATGAGATTTTGCCAATGTGACTGCAGCACATATATCATCCTATGGTAACCTTGCTTGACAGGCTGCAGATGTAGCTATCGATTGAGTGGAGTGTGCTTTAACAGGGAAGGGGACAGACCTGTTTTTAAAGGCAAGAGTGAGCCATCTAGATAAAGTAACCTTTGAGACTGGCTGGCCATTCCTGGTCTCGGAGTAGGACATGAACAGTTGGTCTGATTTTCTAAGTCACGAAGTTCTATGCAAGTAGAAATGCAGTTGTCTTTGTACATCTAAAAGATGTAATGAATACTCGCCTTTGTTCTGGTAACTAGGGAAGAACATTGGCAGGTCAATAGATTGATTCAGGTTACTTTTTGGCGCGACCTTTGGAAGGAATGAGGAGTTGTATATGCTGCAGCTTTTTTCACTTTTCTTCAGCTTTAAAAAAAAACAGTAATAAAAATGAAATCCAGACAGTACGGAGGTACATGAGAAACAGGAAAGAGAAAATACAAAGAAAATCAAGTACGTTATGCAAAACTAAAGAAATGTACCTGATTTTCCTTGTACTTTCTCAATCTGGTCTCTCTCGTACCTGTCAATGGCCCAGATTTCAAACTTTTTTTTTTCTAATTAAAAAATTAAAGCAACGGAGATCTTCCTTTCTCTGTTGCTTTTTTTTCCAAAGCACTGCGTAAGCATGCGCATGCACAGTATATCAAGAAGACCCCAAGATACAAAAAAAAGTGGAAGAACACCATGGCACCATTATACAAAAACATTATTTAAGAAAAATATTTTTTTTTCTTAAATAATATCATTGTATAATAGCAATAACCAACTCCGTGGTGTGGTATATTGAATATTTGCCCACACTTGGACTTTACTGTCGTGATTAAACCACACCAACACTGGGTAAATCTTCAGTATACCACACCCACGTCATTGGTTATGGCTATACTATTCAATGTGTATATATTAGCAGATTATCATGAAGTGCTTCTGTCAGGCAAGTTGGCTCCATTTAAATTTCTCTGCTTATATTTCACAGCTGTACTAAGTGACACTTTTTTTGCTCTTATGTATTCTAGATTTTATCTAGCAAGTTGTACTTTGTAACTTGTTAGACCAGTTTTGTATTGTTTAATCTTGGAATTTGTGTTTGTACTTTGCAACTTGTCCACATTTGCATGGTGTTGCTGCTTTTGATTTCTCCAAGTCTTTTGGGTTTCAAATACCATGATAGAAATGGACCCCATTCCTAAGTCAAAGTACGATTAAAGTTCATGAAATTAGTATTGTTTCACTCTTTGATGTTAGCCAAAAGTGCCCTTCATAGTACCCGCAATGTTCCCAGTAATGACTGCTTCTGCAGTTCTTATGGTGTTACATGAATTGGTAACATATCTAAATGTTTGTTTGTCTTTCAGCTTTTTCCCGGTAAGGGGTCGCCGCAGTGGAAAACCGGTCCGCTAATGATTGGCAGTAGATTTTTACGAAACGCCGAGGTGCCAGCTCGACGCCCAGCCTTCAAAGAAGGCACGCCCATTTACTCATGCATGTCTTTCGAATGCTACCCAACCGTGGGGAGGACATGCAGACTCCGCACAGATGGCACTCCCAAGTCAAGCCGAGAATCGAACGGGAGAACCTCTTGCTGTGAGGTAACAACGCTTCCGCGTGTTAACATATCTAAATATGATTATAAATTATTTTTTATAAAACCAGTTGCTCCTCCTACTATTGGAACTGTGTGGGTATCTTTCTTCCACATGGTTCTCGTTTCTGCCTGCAGATCCAGGTATTTTATGACTTTGTGTCTTTCTGTACACAAGACACTTTAGTGACTAAGTGTGGCATTTCAATGATCATTGCCAATTTTGTCTTCTTTTCTTGGACCACTATATCCGGCTTTCTAGCATTTGTCTTTTGAACTGTTGTTATTGGGTGATCCCATGTGATATAAACTTCATCATTTTCTATGATTCTTTGTGGCTCATGTTTCCAGTGTTTTTCAGCCACTTCGATACCATAGTGTTTGCACAATCTGCAGTGTAATCGTCTTGCCACATTATTATGCCTTTCAGTATACAGTCCCTCAGTCGTTCGTGCATTGCAACCAGCAACAAGGTGTGTGGCTGTTTCCAGTTCAGTTTTACAAAACCTACATATGTCTGTTTCTCCCACATGTTCAATGGACTTTGTAAACCAGCATGTATGTAGCCCACTATCTTGGTCTTTCTTTTGTTTTTTAGCACATTCAGTTGCTGCTTGGTTTTTATCTACTTTTGGTTTGATTTCCATTCCTGCTTGATTTCGATGTGCTTCTGCTAAATTAAGCAGAGATGTCATCTTAGATTTATTCTCCTCATGTTTCAAAACTTTCACTACATTTGGATCCTCTGAGGTCAGCAGTTATGTCTGGAGTCCCACGATTTCAGATCTATACATGTAATCAATTTCAAGGAGGCCCATCCCTCCTTCGGAACGGGGACTATATAATCTTGGTATACACTGATTTTTGTAAATCATTTGGTGAGCATGAAGTATCCTTGTTTTAATAGCCAATCTATCCAGCATGTTTTGGGGCCAGTCAGTCACTCCAAAACTATACGTTAGTACAGGAAGAGCAAACTGATTTATGGCTTGGATCTTGTACCTAGATGTCACTGCTGTTTTCAGAATAAATTTAAGTCTTCTAAAGTACTCCTTACTAAGCTTTATTCGCATTTGTTCATGTTTTATTGCTGATCCTTCATCAATTCCCAAGTATTTCTACACTCTCTCTTGCTCAAGTCCTTTTATATCACATTCTTGTCCCAAACTGATGTTTTCCTGGTGCTGCAGTTTTCCTTTTTTAAAGGTTGCTTTTGCACATTTATCAAGACCAAATGACATTCCAGTATCATCTGAAAAAGTTTTGACAACCTGCAGCTGTGCTTCCTTTTCCTCATCTGATGAGCTATACAGCTTTTAAATCATCGACAAAGAGAAGATGCGAAGTCATTAGACTGTTGTTTTCTAGGAGCCAAATTGTAGCCATGGCCTAAGCTGTTCAGTAAACAGCTTAATGGATTAATGGCAAGGCAGAATAGCAACAGTGACAGAGAGTCAATATCCCCCTTTGAATTTTTATCCCCGGGATAATAATCCGTCCTTTATCATGGCTTAATTGCAGAGTGGTCTGCCATTGTTTCATGGTCACTGTAATGTAGTCAGTTAGTGTAGGGTGTATCTTATACATTTTTAAGTACTCGTTTATCCATGAATGTGGGATACTGTCAAATGTTTTTTGTAGTCAATCCATGACATACTTAGATTTTTTCCCCTAGTTCTCCACTACGACTGTATTTAACAAGTGATCCTTTTTTCCATATGACTTTCTTTTATTGCCCTTTTGTTCTACTGCCATAATTGAGTTTTCTTCTAAATGACTATAAACTCTGTCTGCATCAGTTCCCCGTGTATAGTTTATACATCGTTGGAAGACAAGTTATTGGTCTATAATTTTTAGGGTAGCTTGCAGTGCAGCTCACTCTTAAGTAAAAGCATTGTTTTTCCTGTTGTTAACCAGTGTGGTGTGTGTTTGGGGTGCGCATATAAATAGTTCTTACACATGGCTAAATCCTGCCTGAATGGCTCAGGTCATGGCTGTAAAGGGTCTCTCGACTTACCCTGTTAACAAATGTTAAATAAATAAATAAGCTAAGAGTAGATTTTTAGATTTGGGTCCAAATTTGCTGGATTGACATTTTTATTAGCTAATTGCTGATTTTGTTTTATTTTTATTCTTTTATTTTAGTTTTCTTTGTTATTTAAAAATGTCTTTACTAGAGGTATGATTTAGGTGTTTATATTGATTGGGCATTGTATGGGAAGTAGAACCAGTTTAATCTTTTTTATCGAAATGTGATAGAGTTTCTTTAACAGATGACATAACTGCTTGATTATGCAGGTGGGATGCGACTAAAAATACCTGTAGTTGAGGTCAGATTCACATTTCTATCACACTTTTTTGTCAGTATCCATTGTTAGGGTAGTGTGTATGTGTATGCAATATGTAATCATAACCCCCTTTTTTCCTATTTCTACATGGGGTCAGGTATTGGGTCTGTTATATCCACTTCTTTTGATTCTTAACCACTCTCCTACCTTCTTCGCAGTCATGCCTGACCGTTGCAAGTCCTCTCCTTGGCTCTTTTTGCTTTCTTCCTGACTCCCACAAATCTCTTTATTAAATTGTCTTCTGCTTTCGTGCAACATCTGTCCAAACTGCAGCAGTCTGTTCTCCTTGATCTTTGAAACTGGGGCTACTTTTGGCTTCTACCTTGATGTTTGAATTTTTTTCCACTCCACAGTGTGAATCCTGCTTACCCATATTAGGCACTTCATCTCTGTCACCTCAGGATGCCTCATCTGCTCTGCTTTTACTGCTCATGTTTCTTTACCGTACAGTAGTTCTTGTTGCGCTACAGTTTTGTACACATTACTTTTCAGTTTCTTTGGCATTCTTCTGTCACACATGATTACCCCTGGCACTGTTGTGCTAGTTTGCTGCAGCCCCTCTGATTCAAGCTTTGACTTCCTCATTCAGGCATCCCTTCTTTACAACAACCCCTCCCAGACACTTGAAGCTAAAAACGTGTTCCACCATTTTCCCTTCTATTTGATTTTTCAGCTTCTTTTGATTACCTCATTTGCCATCATGATGACTGTCTTCTGTGTACTCAGTTTCTTCTCTTATGCCTTCAGTTTTGCATTCCATTCCCCTATCCTTTACTGAAGTTCATGTTCTGAGTCTGCGTGTAATGCCACATCATCTGTGTACAGAAAGTTTGTTGGTCTGTCCCTTCTGACTTGCCTGCTAATGTAATCCATTACCAGTATGAACAGCAGTGGGTTTAGTGCTGAAACAAGCTGAGCACCCACTCCCACTGGGACCCTCTGTTCGAGTCTGAACTCTGTACATATACATAGTGATACTAATTCTACCAGTGTTTCTAGTTCTTCAAGCTATCACAGGACTGTCGAAGTTATCTTTTTTGGTCCTTGTCTTTTAGGTTCCTAGGTAGGTACTAGGCTATCTGCCTGAGGGCATTTATAAGCCTAGCCAGAGTCTGTCAGCTTTCGCCGCCCCATTGATTAATTAACTGAGGCTCTATCAAGAAGAGCCAATGAAGTGATCCCAGGGTGTATTTTCTGTTACCCATCCATTCGTCAAGGTTTCTCTTGAAGAGTGTTAGTGAGGGGCTCTGCCTAATGTAGTTAGGAATTTTGTTCCAAAGTATGGGAAGTCTCTGTGACAGGAATCCCTCCAGCATGTTCTATTTATTGTTGTGGTGAGGTTTAGCTCACTAGAGCGAGTGGCTCGCAGTGACTTGGATTTCTTTAGGTGGAGCATGTCCATCAATTCTGAGTTGGACATGGCTTTGTAAGTCAGGCAGAGATCACCGCTGAGTAAGCGATATGCCACTGAGTACAGCCGGAGTTTTTCCAGTCGGGCTGCATAGGACATTTGTGTGAGGCCAGTAATCCTCTTGGTGAGGTACTTTTGTGGTCTTTCCAGCTGTTGGAAGTGTCTTGTGAGTTACATCCAAAATGGGGCATTGTACTCTATGATGGGTCTGATGAGTGACGAGCAGGGGGGGCACTGTAACCTCTTTATTTCTAGATGCGAACCCTTTAGTAATTAGATGGGCTACATAGAAGGATTTCCTAACTACTTTGGCAATATGATTGTCAAAGGAGAGATTACTATCTACCTGGGTCCCCAGATCTCTTATTACCTCTTCTGTATTAAGGGGGCTGCCACCTTTGTGGTAATTCATGGGCGTTTTGTTTTTCCCAAACAGGATGACTATGCATATTTTGGCATTTAGCTTGAGACCATGACTTTGCCACCAGGTGTCTGTCTCAGTAAGGCCCTTTTGGAGAATGTCCGTGTCAGCCGGAGAGTCAATTATGGCTTCCAGTTTGCAGTCATCGGTGAACTTGGTTAGCCATAGTCCTCCTGTGTTTGCATGTACTTCTGAGAAGTGTGTGCTGAACAGTAGGGGTCCCAGGACCTACCCTTGTGGGACACCACTTGTGACTGGTTTAGAGTCGGACCTGGAGCCTGCTATTCTTACCGTGTGAGTTCTGTGTGTGAGCCAGTTGGCAACCCATCTCGTGATGTAGGGGTTTATGTTCAGGCTGGTGAGTTTTTCTATAATTCCCAAGTGAGGAATGGTGTCAAAAGCCTTGGCGAGGTCAAGGTAGGCTGTGTGAACCACCTTCCCCTCATCTATGGCCTTGGTGACTGTCATGAAGACATCAACCAGGTTTAGTAGGCATGATCTGCCCTTAACAAAGCTGAACTGGGTCGGGTCAAGTGTTTGGAGGTTTCCAATGTCTTTGTTAATGAGTTCCATGATGATGCGCTCCATAGCCTTGCAGACCAGGCTAGTCAGGCTTATGGGGTGATAGTTACCAGGGTCGGTTGTGGCCCCTCCTTTGTGGAGCAGAATAACCGTTGCTGTGCGCCATTCTATGGGCATGTAGCCTGTGGAGAGGCTGAGGTTGAACAGTGTGCTTAGGTGGGGGGTTAGTTCGTTCTATTGTTCATGCAAGACTCAGTCTGGGACACCATCTGGCCCCATTGACCCTGTGCATTTGGCTTTTGAAAGGGCTGTTTTCACCTGTGCGTCTGTGATTTCCGGGACACTACACTTTTCCGGTATTGTTGTGGGCCCTTTTGGGGGTGAGAGGGGGGTGAAGTTTGCACTGAATCTATCTGCCAAGATGTTGGCAATATCAGTAGGTTCAGTATATTTTGTGCTGTTTTGCACTAGCTCAGAGCATATCTGCGAGTTGCCACTTAGATTCTTGGCATAGCTAAAGAAGGCTTTGTGGTTATCTTTCAAATCCTTTGCTATTTTTCTTTCAAAGTTAGCCTTGGATGATTTTATGAGGGACCTTAGTTTATTACTGATACTGATCAGGGATGTCTGTCCTTCTTGGGATTTGCTTTTTTTCTGAACTAGTTTCCTCCTTCTATTGTATAGACTGTTTATGGCAGGAGTCCACTAGACTGGTTTCCTTCTCTTAGGGGAGTGAGTCTTGGTTTTGCTAGGGATGGCACGATCCATGCATCCTTGTAGGTGCTCATAGAGTACATTTGTAAAGGTTCCTGCATCTTGGACAGTGTTATCCTTTAGCGTGGGGGCTGTGAAACTTACCACCTCTGTCTTAAGTAAGTTGAAGTTTGCTGTAGAAAAGTTTTTCACTGTGGTTTCCTTGGTTGGGGGTGGTGGTGTGGTGTGGACATCCAGAGTGATTAGTTTATGGTCTGATCTAACCAGTGACGGGTTGACCTCCGGTACGGAACACCTGTCGTCCATGTTGATGATGACCAGGTCCAGTATGTTTTCACCTCTGGTAGGGGAGTTTACCAGCTGATCCAGGGCATTTGAGTTGATAAATTCCAGGAAGCGCTGGACCTGGGAGTTTCTACTTGAGTAGTTTTCCCAGTTAATGGTAGGGTAATTGAAATCGCCCAATATCATGGTGTTTGGTAGGACCTTCATGTTTTCCAGTGTCTCCAGAAAGGCAGAGTGGTGGTCCTGGTTCATAGAGGGTAATCTGTTGCAGGCCACAATTTGCATTGCAGATTTGCCCAATGTTAGTTGCACATGGATGATTTTGCTTCATCTGAATCTAGGAATACTCATTCAGACTCTTTCTCCATTTCCATCTGTTTCTCCACTGTCTGTCTCACTGCGAAGATCAGTTTGGTTGTACTGCATCCTGATCTGAATTTGAAGTGCTTATCTCATCTCTCATTTTCTACTGCTGCCCATATTCATTTACCAGTCACCCTCTGAAATATGACAGGAATTTCGTACCTCTGTAGTGCCACAGCTGTGACTAGCCCCCTCTGTTGTTTGTACACTGGCACTGGAATGCTTATCCTCCAGTCATCTGGGATACGCCTTTCTCTCCACAGCAAATACTCTTAGGAGCCGCTTCTCCCCTTCTTCTTCTTTTTCTTTCGGCGTTTCCTGGTTAGTGGTCGCCACAGTGGAACTCCGGTCCACTAATGATAGGCGGTAGATTTTTACAGTGCCGAGGTGCCAGCTCGACGCCCAACCTTCAACGAAGGCACGCCCATTCTACGCATGTCTTTTGAACGCCACTCAACCACGGGGAGGACATGCAGACTCCACACTCCTGATTGGATCTGCAATGATTTCATCTGAGCCTGCTGTTTTTCCTGGAGTGTACAGAATAAAAACAGTGCTAAACTGTGTACAGGGAAATTAGCAACAACACTAAGTACAATACAGCATTGACTTTAATATACATAGACACACACTCACAAATATGTAGTCTACTATCATTTTGATTTACGGTCGCATAAAGCTGCAACTTGTCAAAGAATAGCATTGCAAACTGAAATTCTTCTGATTTCACAACCGAGAAGCCAGTGCTGTCATGGGTCTTGTGTGTGTGTGGAGGGGGGGGAGGGGGGGTCCACTAATGCTCCTTTCTCAGAGCTGGCAGAATGCTTTTGATGGTTTCAAATTGTTGAGTTACGTTTTTACAGGTTGGATGAACTATGACTTGACAAATTGCACAGTATAGGTGGGTGATGTGTAGAAGTCTGAAAGTGTAGACAGCATATGAATTATGTGTATGTGTGTATGTGATATATATGTGTACGTATATATATATATATATATATATATATATATATATATATATATATATGTGTGTGTGTGTGTGTGTACATACAAGTGGGTGACTAAAGCTTCATTGATGTTTTGTTACACTGAATTTGAAAAAGCTGGTATAGCTGATTTTTGACTGAGATCGTGGAACAGTGGAGTTTGGGAAATTTGAATTTTCCCCACTAGTGTGTGATCTCTGAGCTGGTAAAAAAAATAAATAAATTATCAGAGGGTGTGGGGTGGGTGGTTACAATTGGGTTTGTTGAAAATGTTTTTTTTTTTCTTTTCAATGTTTTGCCTTTTGAGCATTGGATGCTCAACAGTTGGAGGTTTAGATTTGACCTTTTAATGAAATGTTATAAATCCACATGTGTGTAATATACTTCATCTAACACTTAGTACAACAAACCTTTGAACATTGAACAAAACTACTCAAAATTCAACTATTAAAAAAAAAAAAAAAACAGCAAACACTACTTTTTCAAGGTGGCAAGTAATCCTACACCCACAACTAATTATATATACCCAGTGGCAGCTGGTGACTTCAAATCAAAGGGGGGGCTGCAGGAGACAGCTGAATGGGTGGGGTAAATGGGAAGGGGTGCGGCCAACTAGAAAGGGGAGGAGCTATGCTCAAAACCACAAAAACTAACTTTAATTAAATACGCTGCCCTGAGTGCCAAACTGTCATTATGAGAGTCCAGTCAAGACAAAATGAAGTGTAGAAGAAGAAAAAAATATTTCAATGCATTGGCTGCATGAAAGCTTACTTAATATCTAGATGGAAACAAAAAGGTTGCGAGGCATGAAAAAAATAAATTACTTGTTAAATACATTACTGGAATGCCAGTCAAAATCAAGTATAAGAAAAACAAGCAGAACTCAACTCAAACCACTTCTCCTTGCACTGCAGTTCTAATTATAATTTATATTCAGCTTTATTAAAGTACCAAGTAACATGCTGAAAGTAGCAATCTCTGTGATACCTCCACTTGTAAAAATGTTTCTTATCCAAAAAAGACCTGCTGCCTGACAACTATCTACTTGTTTCATGGAGAGACAACATGATCAAAGTAAAAAATGAAAAGGAAACAAGAAACAAGCTCAAGATACATTGCTTAAAGGATTACTGTACAGGTTATGGGCCACACATAATAGATTGGCATTCTGTTTAGTTTACGGGTAAAGGCTGCAGAGATGACTGGACGTCTCCAACAAGTGTAATGAGCTTCTTAAAATAATGTAATCCTGTCCTTTATTACAAATACTGTCATATGCATTTCAGTACCCAAGGCTTATACATTATCTAGTTATGTAAGTATTCTCTGCATGGCAACAACAGAAAGGTCAATGTTGGCAATTCTTTAACAGTATGCTTATTAAAGCTTACTTGCATCTTACGATCTCAGACAAGCTTACCTGATGGTCATTAAAACATTGCTACTTAAAACACAGAGCAACAGGCACTTTCTGAGTAATAATAAGCATAAATCAACAGTACAAAAATATGACAGAAACCAGACCATTCTGTAAAATCAAGGCCAGATGAAAAGCCACTGTAGTACTTGTGTCTACCTTGGATGGGGGATACTCTGCACATTTACACTGCATAACTGCTCCTTGCCTTCCTTGGACACATCCAGAGTCACTACATGGGGGAGTGGGGTGCAACAAGTATGTCACAATTTGAAATGTCTCTGGCTGACTGTGATGGCCCAGACACATTTTGTCATACCTTTCAACCTCAGAGCAAGAAATATGGGCAAAGCCATACATAGAAGTGGGACAAAGGCCCAAAAATAAGGACAGTTTTTAAATATTGCTCTTATAAACTTAGAAAGATAATAGAATAGTAGGTCTTGCATTAGTATGAATTTTCTGAAAGGTATGAAATCTGAAACTCAAATGTCTGCCATTATTTTCTAACTTCAGTCTTTATTGATTTGCCACTAATTTGCCAAACAAAAACACAATTTTATGAAAAATGGACCAAAAATGAATGTGATACAAAAATATAAAATAGCCACACAATACAGCTGGGAACCTGTCAAACAAGGGACACTTTTTTAATATTAGTACTGCTAACTTGAGCAGCTGACAAAATAAATAATCTACATGCATTTCTGAACTAAAAGTAATCTATAACTGATTATTACAGTTATTTCTTAATTGTAAACCCTCCACGTTTTCTTCCAAAATTGCTATTTTGGGGAGGGATTATTAGGGGAAGAGCAACATTTTGAGCCAAAATTGGGGACAGTTGAGAGGTTTGGCTATGCCTAATTCTATAAAGCAATTTATTTGCATGTACCTCTCAACCTGTTAATGCAGTAAATCTGGACAAGGCCAAATATATTGGGGGAACATATAAACAGTACTAAAAATTGCTCTTGTATAAACTGAGACAGTTGATAGAATAACAGGTCTTACTTTAGCATGCATTTTTCTGAAGATTATGAAGTTTGAAACTCAGTGTTTGTCATTTGCCAGAAAACCACAAATTTTATGAGGAACAAACCAAAAATAAAAAGCAAAAATCTATTCATTCTCTGAAAATCTGGACAGTTTGGAGGTATAGTTCAGCTGGGGCTATCTTTGAGTTTGCCGCCCTTCCCCCTCACAAAATCATGGTTAAATGGAGCCTCCCCCCTGCAGCCATTCCAGTGAACCATTACTTGGCTATTTCACCCCATTTACCATAAACACTAATGTGCATACTGCTTTACTTCTATGATGATTTGGACTTCATTTGAAAGTTTTATTTAGCATTTTACAGCACAAACACTAAGACATCTGCTAAACAAATCAATGCAGTCTCACAATGAAAACAGACTTAGTATTAAAACTTCTCTGCCCTTGAAACTCACATTCACTGAAACAGCATTGAAACCCACATTCAAAGAAAATACATTTTCCCAGTGGCAGATAAAGATTAACTTCGGGCTGTTTTCAAATCATAGGCCCCTTGCACATGAAACATACATGTGCTCTTTGATACACCTTCCTGATTGTACTAAATTATATTCTTTGTACAATACAGTACAGTTGTTAGAGGGGCGTTTTAAATTTATTGTTTTGAACATTTTTCCAGTAAATAATGAAACAAAATGCATGCACCAATAATGACAAAACTGCCAAATTCAGAACATTTTCCCAGTAAACAATGAAACAAAATGCATGCGCCAATAATGACAAAACTGCCCACTTCAGAACATTTCCATCATAAAAGTCTACTCAGACTTCTACAGTCCGCCATTATCAGTAAATATGCACAATCTCTGAAGAAGTAAAAGTAATCTAAATAATTCCACATTAAAGAAATCTGTAACTAATGAAGAGATTGCTGCTAGCAAACAACTTTGTATTTCATTGTTTCATCTACAAAAGGATGCCTGTTGCCCTTGAGGAATAAATTGCCTATGTTGCATTAAAAAAATGATAAGCTAGTAATACTGCAATAGGGAATGGATGGCAAACTGATAACAGGTTCATAGTTACTAGGTATTTTCGACAAAAAGGAATGCAGCATCCACCCCCTTTACAACACAGTACAGTATCAGCAGTGCATCTACCTACTGTGGGAGTAGAACCCACAGCTTTCTGCAGCAAAACCAAGTACACTACCTGTTGTGCTATTAACAATGCAAGCAGACTCAGCATAAGCAGCACTAAACTTTTGTTCCCCTGCAGCTCTCAGCTTCTTGTAAAATCTACTTGACACTCAGCTGTATCTCTGAACTTTGCAGCATAAGAAATCTGGAAAAAGCCAAAATTTATTGGAGGGGGGGGGGGGACAAAAGCCCAAAAACCAGGGACACATTTTAAACATTGCTTGTATAATGTTGAAAAGTTGCTAAAATAAAATGCTGTGCTACCACTGTACAGCTCATTGCCATGTATTGAACCCATGACCCTGTGCAAAACAGTCAGAGCAACATACCACTATGCCAGATCATCTGTCTTATGAAAGAGAGGAAGACTAAAACTTAAATGGCTACCATTTAGTGAATTCAGTTCTCACCATAGCCGTCAACCTCTTAGCGCAAAACATGTAAACAAAGCCAATTATGGGGGAATACAGCCCCCAAACATATTCACTGAATTCAGTTCTCACCATAGCTCTCAACCTGTTAGCAAAAAACACGTAGACAAGACAAAGCCAGTAATGGAGGAATACAGCCCTCAAACATATTCAATGAATTCAGTTCTCACCGTAGCTCTCAGCCTTAGCACAAAAAACCTGGATGAAGCCAGTAACGGGGGAATACAGTCCCAAAAATAGGGACAAATTTCAAATATCCATCTTATAAACTTCAAAAATTGCTAGAATAAAAGGTTTCGTGTTACCATGTACTTGTACTTTCTGAAGAATATGAAGTCTGAAATTCAAATGCTTGTCATTTTTATTTAACATTTGTTAACCAGGAAAGTCTGATTTGGAACAAAAGCCAATTTTTAGCAGAGGCCCAGGGAGAAACACTCCAGACACGTCTTTGTAAGATGGGAGGACACCAGAGCAAACCCACACAAACACAGGAGGACATGCAGACTCCACATAGAAGGCACCCCCTGCCAAGAAATCAAACCAGAGAACCTGTAGCTGTCCGGCAACAATGCTACCAGTGCACCACTGCACCACTGACTGTGTAAAGAAACAAAAAAGAAATTTAAATCCTGTCCTGAGCATCCACAGCTCCTCTGTGCTGGTCCTGCGGTTTAGGCTGCTTGTTTTTGCCTCCCGTAATCCATCCCGGGTGCTCCCTCTCTGCTTTAAATGCAAAAGGAATACCTCCGGCCATCACCTGAAGATACCTTGAATTGGCCAGCTTACCTTGTACTTAAAAAAAATACTACTGAGAAGACCCCCTCAACAAGATTGTGTAAATTAATCCATCCCGGGTGCTCCCTCCCTGCTTTAAATGCAAAAGGAATACATCAGGCCAGCACCTGAGGACACCCTGAATTGGCCAGCTTGCCTGGTACTTAAATACTACTGAGAAGACCCCCCGAACAAGATTGTGTAAATGTATGTTGCGTAACACTAATTAAATGTAGACTCGATGTACTATCTAGAGAGTTAATCTGCCCTCCCATGCGTGTGTTCTAGCAGCCTACTGCAGATCATTTGCCCTCTTCACCCTCCTGTTATCACTACCCTAGAATATATTTAAACCTAAGACTGGTCCAACTATTCCTGCTGTTTGCTATCTCCTTCTACCATTAGGTGGCAGCATCTACCAATATCCTAGATATTATTTATAATCCCAACAAGTTTTATTTTTTCACAAACAGTTGGTTATGAGTTAATATCCTTAGACTGCAAATATCTTCTACCCCCTGCTAAACCACCCTCTGTAAAGGCAGCCTTTTTCTTTTTCTGGATGGAAATATTTAGCTCATACCTTCCAACTACAGCCTTTAAACTGCTCTTTGCTGATACTTTTTCTGCCATACTCACCTCTAGTTTTCTTTTCTGCTCAGTTCGCTCTATGGGCTCACTCTGCTCCCCTACCATGCCCCCATTTCCCACTCGCCCCCAGTACTCCTAGCTTTATTCCTATCTTACTCCATCCTCTCAGCCTAATTACGCAATACCAGCACCCCTCATTACTCCTCCCATCTATAGCCATCCTTCCTAAACTCTGTAATCTGTCCTCCACCCAATAATTAGTCCCCTCCTCTTTCCTTTAATCTCTAGAATACCTCCATCACTTTTTAAACCCTTTCTTCTTCATAGCCTTCTTTATTTTCCTAACCACTCATACCACTCTCTCTTTGCTCCAACATGCTCTCCTCAAGTTATCACACCCTCCAATCCCCCAGCCTCCTCTCTATGTTCCTACTTCCCTAATACTATGGTACCTCATATTCCACCTATGCTTGTCCAATACCACCTACAAAGACAACTACCATACAAACCCACCTTCCCCCTTACTCTTACTCCCATTTTCACTCTATCTCCTCTTCTTTCATTCAGCCCAACCCTCTGCACCTATTCCACCCTAAACTCTTCTCCTCTAAAATCAAGATACTGTCGCCTGCTCCAATCTACAATCTACCAAAATTCATGCTTGGCAGACCAATATGGCTAAAGGATATCTCCTTCAACAACCTAGTCCAAGCAGGTGATATCCATCCTAACCCTGGTCCTACATCCTTTATTAACAACACTCATCCCTTACCCTCTTCCTCCTATTTCAACACCCTAAAGATTTTTACAATTAATGCACAAAGTCTAAACAACAAAGTACACCAATTTCAAGCTTGGTTAAGCCATAACCAACCAGATATCTTAGCCATCTCTGAAACCTGGCTCAAGCCCTTTATCTCCGATTCTGAGATTCTGCCCCCAGGATTTCATTGTCTCAGAAATGACCGACTAAATAAAAAAGGTGGAGGCACTGCCCGAGTCTACTCCAACCTTCTTACCTTAATTCCCCTCCAAATTCAAATTCCAGAACACTGAACTAACTGCTGGAATTCTAAAACTAAATAAACATAAAAAATATCTGCATCATTGCCCTATATATCTCACCGGGTAACAATATCTCTACACTCGAGAATATTCTCCTATGGGCCTCTACTGAAATTAACTATGAAACTTATATCCTTGGTGATGTGAATATTGACTGGAATAAAATCAATTGCTCCTCTCCCTCCCTATCCATTAACCTCTGTAACTTCAATCAAATAATCCTCTCCATCACTCGACCTATCAAAATAAACCTTCCCAGATCCACTATAGATTGGATCCTAGTTTCAGATCTAAAATAACCTATTCTGGCACAATTCCTGATACTTTAGCGACCACCACCCAGCCTTCATGCATCACTCAACTAGTTCCTCCTCACACCAGCATCAGTACACTCAAACTTGTAACCTCAGTAGCTTCAACCCAACTACTTTCTCAAATACTTTCAAACAAATGAACTGGCAAATTCTAAACATCCTTCCTCTTGACAAGGCTGTAGATTACTTCAACTCTGTCTTCCTTGATACTTTAAACTCACTAGCCGCACTAAGAAGCAAAAAGAATAAAAACTAAAACTGCTCATTGGCTATCCAAGAGACAAAACAGATTATGCACCACAGAGACAAACTATGGAAGCTTTACCAAAACAATAAACTGGACAATACCTTGCTTCAATATAAACAGCTGCGCAACCGTGCAAAACGACTAATCACCAAAGACATAAAATCCTACTATATCAAACTTCAGTCCAATAACAATAAAAAAACCCAAAAATTCTGGAACTCAGTAAACTCACTTCTCAGTCCAGGCTCCGAGAATAATCCCTGTCCTGACCCAAGTAAATCTGATCTCAAACTAAGCTCTGAATTTAACTCATTTTTCAAAGACACTATTACTACCCTCACCAAGACATTTCCCAATAATAACCCAACTGCTCTACACTCTCCCCCTTCTAACTCACCTCACCTCATCTGTTTGAACTCAAACCCATCTCCACTAACTTTATAAAAAACCTTTTGTCCAAACTTAAACCTTGCTTTAACGCTGCCGACAATATTCCCTCTTCCTTTCTAAAATGTGCTGCTGATGGCATTGCACTCCTAGTCAGCGGCAAAAATACCAGCATCTCAAACTTTTGCCCCATTGCTTTGCTCTCACCAATCTCCAAAATCCTAGAAAAATGCATCCACTTCCAACTTATGCCTTTCCTGACCCAAAACAATCTTCTCACTCTTACCCAGCTTGGCTTCCGTCCAGGCCATACACAATAACTGCTCTACTCTCTTTCCTAGAAACTGTCAATCAAGCCCGAGATTCAAGCCACTTAGTTTCTACTGTTCATCCACTTCCAACTTATGCCTTTCCTGACCCAAAACAATCTTCTCACTCTTACCCAGCTTGGCTTCCGTCCAGGCCATACACAATAACTGCTCTACTCTCTTTCCTAGAAACTGTCAATCAAGCCCGAGATTCAAGCCACTTAGTTTCTACTGTTTTACTCGATCTGTCTAAAGCCTTTGATACTGTTTCCCACAAGCACCTTCTCTGTCATCTCTCAAACCATAATCTCTCACATAATGCTTTATCCTGGTTCTCCAGCTATCTATCAGACAGATCACATGCAGTCAAATGGAAGAACTCCATCTCTTCCTTCCTACCTACCCACCCCAACTGGCGTACCACAGGGATCCTTCCTTGGGCGAATGCTTTTTAACATCTTCATCAATAACTTTCACACTGCTATTCCTGATGCTAAAATAATTCAATATGCAGATGATTCAACCTTAGTCTGCTCTGCCTCAAACTTCTCTGAATTGCTGACTAAAACCCAAACTGCCTTCTCAACAACTGAAAACTGGATGCACCAAAACCACCTCTCTCTCAATGCAAATAAATCAAAGATTCTACTATTCCCTCCCACAAAGACCCTCAGACCCTCTCCTACGATAAAAACAATTTCAAAGTCTATAGTCAAACCAACTGACCTATAGAAGTAGTCCCCTCTGCCAAACTACTTGGCATTACTGTAGATGAACACCTCAAGTTTGATATTCATATTCAACAAAATATTAAGAAAACCCACCTAAAGCTAGGTATGCTGTATAGGAATAATCACTTTCTCTCCAACTCTACCAGGCAAACTCTGGCCTCGACTTATCTTCTTCCTTCCTTATTATACGGAGCCCCTCTCCTAACCAATCTGTCCTCCTTTATCACCTCTAAACTAGAAAACTGCTACAACAAAATCTCTAAATTTGCCTCTAAATCTAAAAATACCACCCATCACTACCTAACCCTACAATCCCTGAATTGGCTTGAACTCCCAAACTACCTACACTATCTCCAACTCACTACTGCACATAGACTCATATTTCACCCAACAAAATGTTCCGCTCTAACATCCTTCCCCCTTATACACCCAACAGATCTGAAAATCTCAGATCTGAAAATCAGAACTTAATTACTATCTTAATTACTATCCGTAAACCTAAATGTCCTGCTGGCCAACTTCTCCCGTCTTTCTCACTAGACAAAAAATGGAATTCCCTTCCCTCCACACTAAGAACCATACCAAACGCAGAAAACTTCAAAACCCAACTATTCAAACACCTGTCCACTAAGTGGAAATGTACCTGCCTTCCCCCCAACCTAATCCAAGGGGGTTCTCGCACTGGTTCCCAAGCTCTACAACTCTCAGTAGTTATCTTCTTATGAGCCTATCTAAGCTCTCAACAATTTCTATAGCTTCTCTCTAAGTTCTCACCTCCTACAGTTACCCTCCCACAGCCCAACCTTGTAAATAGCATTCTACTGTTGATGTGTGTATGTAAAGCGTATTTACGTTTTCTTAAAAGGTTTGTATGTAAACTGTTTCCACACCTAACCCATATCTGTTTTCCTTAAATGAAACTGTGTGATCCCTACCTTCAATCTTAATGAATTTGTTAACTATGCATGATATTGAATGCATTTATGAGTAACTATTCTACGTAAGATCTTTAATATTAACTATCATCTGTATCTAAATTGTATAGGTTCATAGGTAAATTTGTTAACTATGCATGATATTGAATGCATTTATGAGTAACTATTTTACATATGATCTTTAATATTAACTATCATTTGTATCTAAATTGTATAATGCATCTTGGAGCTTTTCTCCCCGGACCTCCACTGAAAATGGGTCAATTCGGCCCAGTGGACTTCCCCGGTAATCAAATTGCAAATAAATAAATACAGAAACCATAGATTTTATGAGGTAGAGAACAAATATGAGGCAAAAATTTGTAAACTGTTTTTACAAATAGTGGTGGGTAGGGAATTCAGGCTCTTGCCACTTGGGCCCAAGGTACAGGGTTCAAGCCTTATTCTCTACCCACCACCATGTATCAATGGGGGCATTTTACTTAGACACACACACACACACACACACACACACACACACACACACACACACACACACACACACACCCTACCTATTAATCCAGCCGCAGCTAAACATCATCCCTTGCAGCAGCTAAGCGATGATCCATCCATATAGAAAGCCCGCTATAAGTCCCTTGATCCATCCATATAGAAAGCCCGTGACAACGAGCTGTACAATCCATCAAGCAAGTCCTTACCCTTCCGTGCTGTGATGCTCCTTCCTGTGAGAGCACCAGCCTGCAGACGTTGCAGTCCGATCCCCTTCCTGTCTATGCAGTTCTAACTGCATAGACTTCTGGGAAATTTGCAAATTCCATGTTGTCTTCCCAATCCGGACTGCTGGTGAGACCGTCTGGATTCTGTGAGCATGCTCCAGACTGGTTCACCAGCAGTCTGGATAGTGGGAAATGCCATGAGTGCGCATGTGCGATGGTAAGGGACTCGTTTACTTTTATTTTGTTAATTTCTTTTCATGTTTGTTTTATTTTTTGTTTTATTTTCCGTTTATTGTTCATTTTAACAGCTGGGGAGGCTGCAGTCCTGCAGTCCAATAGCACGAGCCGCCCCTGTACCAACTTCAAGACTGTACTATTGTGGGGAAAGAGTAAATTTCCAACTCCCCACTGTTACTTGATCTGACACAGAAAAAAAGCAAGTAATGTGCAATCAGTTCAATTCTCATCAAATTTAACATTTTATTTCCTGTTGAAGCAATCTGTTTCTCAACCATTTAAATGCTTAAATGACTCCATGTATACATATATGTATATATATATATATATATATATATATATATATATATATATGTGTGTGTGTGTGTATGTGTATATATATATATATATATATATATATATATATATATATATATATATATCATATATGCACACGTGTTTGTGTGTATGTGTTTGTTTATATATAGTGAGAGACGGAGAGAAAGAAAGATATATCTTTTCTATATATATATTTAAATATATATATATATATATATATATATATATATATATATATATATATATATATATATATATATATATATATATATATATATATACATACATACATAAATATAGAGAGAGAGAGAGAATATATATATAATGTATGTGTGTATCTCTATGTATATACATGTGCATACATAAATAGCTAATCTGAATAACTGTGACTGATAAAAAATGTGTTGAAAGGCATTTACAGAATTTCTTCTCGTCTTTATCTTTTTTTAGAAATGCTTTCACAGTCTTCTCTTGTTTAGTTTATGTATGAAATTTAGCTACTGCCAGTCTGTCAAAAGAGATTTATTTCTGTCTGATAAAGTAGCATGCAATATAAACATTGCAGAATAAATGCAGTCACTTGATAACTGGGCCTAATGGAATTGGAGGAAAAGTAATACAGTCAGCATGGTAGTAAATCAGTCAACTGTAGTATTCGCATCTGTTATAGAGTGCAAGGGCCTCTGCTGACAGCTCTTGTGATGGAAATGACACTGTGAAGTACAGGAATTCATTGCCCCTTAGTTATATAGCGGTACTGATTTGTGGAAAGTGCCGTCACTGAGCTGCTTTCAGATTGAGTGCCGTGTTTATTGTGGGAATTTACTTCCAGACACCAGTATGTGGACCCAACTGGTGCATGACTTGTACCCCTGGTTTCTGCTTTTTGTCCTGTATTACAGGGTCTGAGTCCCTCTTGCAAAGAGCCTACATCACTTGCATATTCGTAGGCCCATACAATACACCATTTGCATTGTGTGGGAAAAGAGCAAACTACAAGCTTTTACACTGTGACAGCAGGAACTAATGTAGTCAATATTACTGAGTGTGACCTTCCCTAACATTATCTTCTCTGTCCTGGAAAGAACCTTTGAACAGAAAGCTCACAAGCAATGAACACTCTGCTGAAACTTGGATCCTTACATGAACTCATGATAAGTGATCATGAGTTTAAGTCATAGCATTAGAGTCTGAATGGGTTCAGCATATTAACCTGAGTTCTAAGGGGCATACCCTGCTTATAATATAGTCACAGCCGAAGTAAACTGTACTGCAATGCTTCTGCAGTAATGCTTCTGTGACTTCCTAGAGAGTGCCGAGGACAGTAAAGGTCTGTTACATGGGTGATGTAAAGTCTGTAAAAGGGTATCTGCTCAGCAGAGGGCATCAGAGAGTACCTGAGTCCATTGGAGAGGTAGTCATTGCACCATAGAGAAATACTGCTTGCTTGGAAGAATGAACTTCGGTGTGCAGGACTACTAAAGGATCTGGTGATATTTGCGGAAGACGAAGATTGGGGTATTACCTGTTAGATGACCTCCAGACTGCATACTGTAGGACTTTGTTGATCTAACTTGGGGAGGTGATGTGTCTGGTAAATAAATAAGTAAATGACATTGTTTTTTCTTTTATAAGAGCTGCTATAGGAACCTCTACTATTTTCAGTAAGTGTTGCACTCTTTTATATGCAGTTGAGCTGCTACCTGCTCAGGTGTATAGGACCTCCATTTAAATTCTCATCTGAAGTGCAGCACCCTACCCATTATGTTGAACTGCATTGAATCTAAGTACCGAGCATGGGAAGAAACCACATATTCAGCATTAGAGGCAATTACGGTACCTTTTGAACCACTCTAGTGATCCAGCATGTGGTAATCCGTGAGACAAAGAACTCCAAAGGACAGAAAAATTATCCCTAAGAATCTGTAGCATTTCCTTCAGAGGTCAGCTGCAGGGTATAGACAATTAGGGATGCACTAGTTTCATATAGGTATGTTAGCTTAATTTTGCATAACTTTAGCAGAACTTGTCAGTGTTAGTGGCAAAACATAGTCCATTTGTTATAAGCTAGGAAGTTCTGCTTCACCTCCAAGGCAGGGAAAATATAGAATGATCTTTGTGTGCCTATTGATGCGTTCACGTGTACAATTGACACTAGTTCTGGAAAGCAGAAGTCCACTCAGGTAGCCTAGACACAAAGTTTTCTGTTATCAACCTTTCACCAGATAGAATTTTGAAGTTTGACTCCTTCTTTTGCCTTCATTTAATTACTCATACATTGATGAACACTTCCTTTGTCGGGGTTCCCATGACAATAACAGTTTTCTTGTTCCCATTTGCCAGATATTACATGGGAGTTCTGCAGTGGGCAGTTGATGTTCATTAGTTTTAGAATGTGGGCCCAGTATCTGTAGATCTATATGTGTGTATATACCTTTAAGAAGCTGTCCAAGGGCTTGTACAAGTGTATAAATACTGAGCACGTGCGAGCCTGACTGACATTTTGTAGTTAGCTGTTGAGATGTGAACATGTATTTATGTAAGCACTGTGTGTTAGTTTGTTCGTATTTAAAGATGTGGCTATTCATCCTGATGTGTTTGTTTATATTAAGGCATCTGAACGAAACCCCAAGCATTCTTATTATTTGTAACAGAGACAAACGAGCAACATGGTATCAGAAGTGGCATGTCTAAAAGAACACGGTGTCAGAAGCAGCATGTCCCACATGAAGTCAGATCCAGCACATCCAAGGGGCAAGAAGTCAGGGACGGCATGGCTAAAAAGATTAGAGGCACTTAGCTATAGTTGGCAGAATGTACGGGAGTGAATTGTCCTAAAAGGGGTAAAACTTTGCAAAACAGGTCAGAAAACAATTTAAATATTAAATCTTGCTCAGCACTATTTCTTAATTATAAAATATGAAAAGGGGCATACAGAAAGTTATAAACTAGATGTGTCTAACCTGCGGCCCGCGGGCCGCATGCGGCCCTCAGAGCTCTGCCATGCGGCCCTCTACCTCTAACTCCAACATTGATGTATGCATGCCCCAAAACACTTTTTTGTTGTGTTTTTCACGGCCGTGACCTGTAACTCTAACATCGGTGTGCGCATGCACCAAAGCATCCTTCTAGTTTTGATTTTTTGCGCCAAAGAAGGGTCTGTGTGTTCACGCCATTATTTCATGCCAAAGAATCAATGCATGTGTTCTTGCTGAAGAGGGACTCATCTATGGATTTGCTGCCATTGCCTTTTAAAGAGATAGCACTTAACCTGTGTAAATAGGTAAGTATGGTGTGAGTGAGTGCATGCATGAAAGCAGAATGTTTGTGTGCGTGAAAGTAGAAGTGTGTGTGTGTGTGCGTGTTTGTGTGCATGACAGAGAGAGACACATGCACAAAGAGGCTAACATACAAAAAAGTTAGCTCACAAATGCATCCTACATTAAAAGTACACTTTCATTAAATTGCAGCTTTTCTGACAGGGAGAGTGTTGTATTGAATATAGCAATAACCCACGCCTGGGTGTGGGTAATGCTGGATTTACCCACGGTTGGCATGGTTTAGTCTCGAGGGCGAAGCCCGAGGGACCAAACAATGCCAACTGTGGGTAAATACAGCATTACCCACACCAAGAAGTGGGTTATTGCTATTATACCATGACATTATTTAAGAAAAGAAACTATTACTTTTCTTAAATAATGGCATAGTATAATGCCTGTTTACTGCCCTTCCGCAGATGTCTGGCATCCGCGGCAGTTCTGATGTACTGTGCGCCTGTGCAGTACCTCAGAGCTGTGGGCAAAAGCAACGGAGAAAGCAAGATCTCCGTTGCTTTTTTTTTACTGTTTCGCTATGTTAAATGGGTTTAACATAGCGAGACAGCTTTAAAATAAGCAACGGAGATGTCCGTTGCTTATTTTAACTGTTTCGCTATGTTAAACCCATTTAACATAGCGAAACAGTAAAAAAAGCAACGTAGATCTTGCTTTCTCTGTTGCTTTTTTTTTAAAACCTGTCTCGCTATGTTAAATGGGTTTAGCATAGTGAGACAGCTTTAAAATAAGCAACGGAGATCTCCATTGCTTATTTTAAAGCTGTCTCGCTATGTTAAACCCATTTAACATAGCGAGACAGTGTTTTAAGTAAGTTATACTAATGGAAAAACCGAGACCGGACCTTTTCCATTAGTATAACTCGATTTACAATGTGCACGCTGGCCAATCAGCGTGCACGTTTTGGGGGGGGGGTCATGGTATAATATGAAATCATACCTCTCAACTGTATGGATTTTCGAAGAATGTCTGGATTTTTGCCTCATCTTCCAATTTGTGTCTTTTGCTTAGGAAATAAAAGTAGTCATCCAAGGTAATGCAGTTCCAGGGATTAAGAATGAGACAGCAGTTTAGGGTTAATGGGTCAGTAATGGATTGACTAATGTGGGACTGTAACATATAAAGTTTGTTTTTTTTTGACAAACAAAAAAATCACCCAGTACTGTCTTGTCATTGGTGGGTTCTAAGCAGTGGTAGATTGGACAACAGTAAGCATATCTTTGGTGGATCATCAATACTGGCAAATCAGGTGGGCACAATGTCATTTTTTAAATGTTGGGGGTTTTATTGTGTATGTGTGTGTTTGTGTTGGGAGTACTGCAATAGTAGATGATTAGTAAAGACAGAGACTTACAAACTGTGGAGAATATGTTTCTTTGTTTCAAAACCTGATACTTGGGTACTAGGAATGCCAAAAATAGATTTTTTAAGACCTAGCTTCTTGCCATTTACAGTGGATGGGCATTTACATTTAATGGACAATGTTAGCAGTATGAGTGTGGTCCTGTAGGGATCTGGAGGATGCTAAGTCTACCACTGCCAATGTCTTGTAAAGTGACCTGGATATTGGGATGTTACTAAAAAAATGCAGCAAGTGGGCTTTGAAATGTAGTTTAATTAAACAAAGTGCACTTGCAATTTACAGGCCATAATTTAATTTATTTCAGGTAGTCCAGATCCTGGTAGATTGTATACCATTAGACTTAATTAGGGAGAGGTGTCATTCTGTGGAAATAAGCAGACCTAGTTTCAGTGAAAGCTCTGTGGTTGTTTGCAGGTAGGAAGTTGCAGAATGTGGAGCCAATGTGTTTTATTATTTTTAATGGATTTGTCATTTCAAAGTATGGTTTTCTTTGTTGCAAAAGAAGGCAGGATTGAATGAGCCATATAATGTTTAACTGACAATGGGATAGAAACATTATACGTGATGTATAATGTTTGCAGCTACACTTATTTCACTGGTGTCTGTGATGCATAACTATTTTTGGGCCTGTGTCCCAATTTTATTTTTCGCTTTGTCCAGAATTCTTGCTCTAAGGTTGAGAGATATGGTTCCATGCTAAATCAGAAGGTTGTATTTACCTTGGAAGACTTTTCAGCATAATTATGAGAAACAGAGCATTTTTAATATTTCCACTTATTTCAAATATAAACTGCCATGTAACCTTGCAAATAACTTTCTTATTACGCTACTTTAATTCTTTTAGAATTGACAGGTATGCTTCATTGGTTCGGAGGTAAGCATAGTGTGCTTTGACTGATTTCTTGCAGCAGTCTGTGGCTTACTTATCACAATAACATTTCTGTGTTTCTGGGTGTGTGATCAGTTTAACAGTTTTAAAGATGTTTTCCAAAATTAAATAAATACATAAATTTAAAAAAGTAATCCTTTCTTCACTTTGAGCTATTGACAAAGTGTGGGAATTTGTTTTTTCAAAAGCGATGGTCAGCATTACAGCTTAGTAAATGGTCAGTCTGTGAATAACTTCTGCACAAATTAAAATGTCTGAATGTCAAATGGCTTTAGATTGGAGGGAAGTTATATGTTTACTCCAGTATATAGTATGATCTTAGAGAGTTTATAGATTTCTTATTGATTTAATTTTTGCTGAGCAGTTGTTTGATTTATTGATGGTCCTTTTGGTGGTGGGGAATTGCATGGATTAATCCATTTCTATTATGATTTTGTTTTCAGATATTTTGACTTCCAGACAATTTCAATCAGTGAGACTGTGTCATGTGATTACTGAGGTTGCCTATTTTACAAGTAGGGGCTCCTTTTCTGTGTGTGTGTGTGTGTGTGTGTGTGTGTGTGTGTGTGTGTGTGTGTGTGTGTGTGTGTGTGTGTGTGTGTCTGTGGAAGCACTTTACATAATCGAAATACTGAAATCTCGAATGTCATATGGTCGAGACCATATGATCGACATTTCAGTATATCGAATATGTAAAGTTTTAAAAAATAACACTTTACTTACCTTAAAACGTTACGTGCACACAGAGGCAAGGCTTCTTGTACGCTCTGGGTGTACGTAATGTTGTTATCTTTTTGTGGTGTTGACAGGAAGTGGGAAATCTCCCGCTTTGCGCTTCCACATACAGCGCAATATGAGAGATTTCCCGCTTCCACATACAGTGCAATATGAGAGATTTCCCTTTTCCCCACTGTAGCGCGATCTCGGAGGTGGTATATTTAAGTAGGGGGGGGTGGGGGGTGCAAAGCAATGTTTGACTTTTTTTTTTTTTTTGCGTTTCATTTTAGAAGTTTGAGTTTCCAAAACTCGATCTTTTGGTCTCGACCATATGAGGTTCGAGATTTCGGGAATTCGATCTTCTAAAGTGAATCCGTGTATGTATATGTGTGTGTATAAGAGAGAGATTTAATATGTATACTGAATATATTTTTGCAAATGGAATTCTTAGTTAAATAGGCCCCTCTTCTTAGACAAGTAGACTTGAGTAACCAATATTAGATCTTAGCCATCCAGCTGGGAAAGTTTAGTATGTGGATTTTCCTTCCGGTTTGATGAAGGCTATGCTACTTACGTAAGGAGTACATTCATGGCTATCCATCCAGTTTTAGTGTTGTTGAACTACATTGTTTGATAATGAGAGGAGCTTTTTACAGTAGTTGAAAGTTTGTGTGTCAAGAACCTGTCCATACAAAGCGGCTTGTTTATGTTGCAGTGAAGGCTGTGGTCTTTGTAGTGAGCATTTTAAATATAACCAGTATTTCTGAGGTTGAGAAAGTTAAGGCAGGATCTTTCTTAGCCTGGTAAGCAAGCCAGTGATGAAATTTATAGTGGCCAGTGAGAGACAGAGGAAAGCAAGAAGCTTTTTAGTCTGTTTGGATAACAAAGTGAACTCAGTCCTTTGACCTTTTTTTGTCAGAAATGGTTGTAGTCTTCTTTTGGCATGGTGTTTTGCTGAGGCACGTGCCAGAAGGGGTGTTGCACTCAATAATTGCTCTTGTAAAGGAAGAATACAGGGATGTTATGACCTCCTTGTCCCTGGATGAGATACCCTTACAAATGAGGTGGGCCGTGTAAAAAGCTTTCCGTACAATGGAGAAAACGTGGTGGTCAGAAGTCAGGTTTCTATCAACCTGGGTGCCCAAGCACCTCATGACTGATTGCGTGCTTACAACATTGTTATTAATGTGATAATTGTGGGGACATCACTCTCCTCAAAGGGGATGATTGTGCATTTTTTGGCATTTAGCTTGAGGTCATGTTTCTGGCACCAGTCATTTGTTTGGGTGAGACCCTCTTGTAGCTTATTCAGAATTGTTTTATTAAGTCATTAATGTGAGTTATTTACTTTATTGCAACTTTGTTGGCTTACTTTTGTGGATTATAGTATTGTAGGACTGCTAATGTTGACATTGTATATAGATGGACTGCTGGAGTGGTTTTCCTCTCGGACCATCCCGGTTAACCAATGTAAAATAAATAAATAAAAAAATAAATAAATGCTAGTGCTGTAGTGAATATCTGTTTATTTGTAAAACACAATCTATATATTAACTAAGATGTTAGAGTTAGCTGTTAGATTAGAGAATTAAAATCAGAATGAGAATTAGAATTTTAAGGCACATATTAGGCATTTATTACATTTATTAATTGTTCGAATGCACCTACAGTACAGCCAGGAGGTCGACTTTGGTCTCCTGTGGCAGCAAAAGAGTTAACTATATAATATGTTTTATATGCGGCCCCAAGACAATTTCTGCTCACTCAATGCGGCCCCGGCAAGCCAAAAGGTTGGACACTCCTGTTCTAAACGATATTCGCATAAACAGATATGTACTTTATTGATAAAAATATTCAAATGTTTGAAATAAAGTCCGAATTGCATAAAACAAATAAAAAGGGGAAATGACCACATTTTTCGCAAAGAGTATGTATGCTCATATTAAGCAAAGATATCTGAGTTTTCAGAAGTGTATAAAGCGTTAGGATGTTTGTTCAGTGTTACAGTAAAGCTATTTCACAAAGTACAGCCATTAAAAGGCATATTTTGCAGAGTACAGCTATTACAGAGCATATTTCACAAAGTAAAGTATTTTGAAGAGTTTATTGTGCATCTGAATATTATTACAAGGTCACAAAACAGTTTGTTCATACATAATTACAAGGGCCATATTTGTTTGTGCATACTTTGTGGGCATGGCAGATGGATTTCGAAAGCCCAGTGCACTTGTGTTTGACAGTAATATTGCTAAGAACTGGAGAACATTTGAGCAAGAGTATGACATTTTCATACAGGCTACATTTTCTGATAAAGATGACCACACAAAGGCATTTATTCTTCTTAATTTAGCTGGGTCAGAAGCCATAGTAAGGGAGTGCTCATTTGTGTACGCATCTGCTATTTATGCTGGAGAAAGGGAAAACCATCATATTGTTGTAAGGCTGAGTCAAGGGAGGAGCTTGAGTGCTTAAAATATAAATTTAGAGAAATGTGTAACCCCCCAGACAAATGTTAAACTGGAAAGGCACTTATTTTACACAAGGGATCAAAGCCTGGTGAAACTTTGCAGCATATATACCTGACCTGAGAAATAAAGCTAAAATGTGCAGATTTGGTGACTTAAGGGATAAGTTAATAAAAAATGGGCTTGCGTGTGGGATAAAAGGTGATGCTTTGAGAAAGATTTTGCTTCGTGACAGTGATTTAACTGAATAAGGCAATTGAGATTTGTCAACTATACGAGCTTACAGAAAAGCGCACAAATATGATTACTAATGAGAATAGCTCTAGAAGGCACAGTGATAAAGCTCATGTTGATAGTATGCAGCACGTGGTTAAAAGAAACAGGCCCAAGCACATGGCTGCTATGGGATTTCACAGGGACTGCTGCAGGTCTCCCCAGAACATTCTAGTAAATTCCAGACTTCACTCGGTCTCAGTGAAGCACAAGTGTGAGTCAGCAAATTCAAAGCAAGTGCCCCCACCCAGTTTTTTTGCCAACTGTCATAATTGTGGTGGCAGTCATGAATCTAAAAGGGAAAAATGTTTAACTTTTGGTCAACAATGCCACAAAGGTAATAAATGGAATAATTTCAAAAGGTTTTGTAAATCAAAAGGCCCACATTCTTTTATTAAAAGGGAACATTTTATTTGATCAGTTAGACAGTGACATGCCTACTCTTTATGTTGATGGTGTGTCAGTGCTTCATGAAACGGTCAATGCAGTAGATTTAAGGGCCAAGAATGAAGTATTTTGTACTGTTCGGATAAATGGCAAACTCATAGAGCTCAAAGCTGATACAGGTTTGAAGTACAGTGTTATATCAACAGAAACAGTTAACAGAAACATTTGCAAGAGTGTGTAAAGGTGAAGGGCTTGATTTGGCATGTTGTTGCTTATGGAGGTGAAGATATTCACACCAAAGGCCCAGCAGTGCTTTCATGTTACTTTGCTGGAAGAAGCTATGCCTTATTATTTTATGTAAAAGAGATGAGATGCACGAAACTCCTCCGTCCCTTGAGAACACCAAAATAAAACTCCAGGTCGCCGAAATGTAAAACAAACAAAATTTATTAGGTTTAAGCTTTTCCCAAGCTTTTCGTCGGTTACAATACACCAACTTCCTCAGAAAACTCCTAAGAGAAATAAAAGCGGAAACAACGTCACTCAATCACTACCCTTAAAATACCCGCACATCTTATCTATAGAAGAATATACAAAATATCATTGAATACATATAAAAACTCCTCAAAAACATTATATTAATCAGAAAAAGAACTCGATTGATTAAAAACATATAAAAATAGTAGATGTTACTTATTTGATGAGCCAGCATGTTGTTAAATTTAATGAATGTAAATGATGGAATTTTAATGTCACATCGTGCAATGAATGCAATAAATCAGAATAAAAATAAAAGTGAAAATAAACCATCAATATCCCTGGGTACTTTACTCATCTGATGCAACTACCGACTACAAAACAACGGCTACCGAAAGCCACTGTACAATCAAATAAAATAAAAAAACTATCCTATCTCTTTTACAGTGTGTCTACATTTCCTTGGTTTGTCGGCGTGGTTATTATTTTATGTGGTCAAGAGGCATGTCCAATGATTAGTAGGGCTCAGAGGCAGTTTGAAAATGGGACTGCTTTCATTTAATAAGTCCACCATGTTAGCTTAAAAGACCACTACTCTAATTTTGCCCAGCACATTTTTTCTACCTATGCTGATCTTTTCTATGACAAACTAGGCAAACTTCCATTTGAGTTCTCCATGAAGTTAGACCCAGAGGTCAGTGCAGTTATCAGACCAGCACATAAAGTTCCAATAGCCATGCAGGACAGAGTCAAAGCCGAGTTAGTTAAAATGGTGTGACAAGGTGTAATTTGTCCACTTGAAACTCCAAATGAATGGTTATCTTCCATGGTGGTTGCTCATAAGAAAGGCTCAGATGACATCAGAATATGAATTCATCCATATGATTTGAACAAAGCACTAAAAAGACCTCATCAGTGCACACCGTTGAAGAAGTCACAGCCTTAATGCCAAATGCCACTATTTTTTTCTGTCTTAAATGGAAAGAGTTCATTTTGGTAAATTCAGCTTGACAAAACATCCTCGTTGTTCACTACTTTCAGTACTCTGTTTGGCACGTACAGATTTTTGAGAATGCCATTTGGGATAAATTCTGTAAGTGGAGTCTCTCAACGTGCAATGGAGCAAATGCTTTCTGGGTATCCTTGTGCTATCATAGTAGATGACATACTAGTAGGAGGTTGTGATAAAGCAGAGCGTGACAGAAGCCTCAGAAAAGTTCTGGAAAGGGCATGTCAAGTGACTCTTAAGCTCAGCCCACACAAATGCAAATTCAGGCTACAAGAAGTTTCTTATGTTGGTCATTTATTTACCAGTTCAGGCTTATGACCAGACCCTTCAAAACAAACAGCCATCCTTGAGATGCCAGCACCAGACAATGTTCAAGCCCTGCAACGTTTTCTTGGTATGGTCAACTACCTAGGCTACTTCATTCCAGACTTGAGCCAGCTTTCAGCACTGCTTAGAGAGCTGACACATAAAGATGTATTATGGTCTTGGTCAGAGCAATACCAAAGAGCATTTGAAGTCTTGAAACAATGAATTGTTCGTCCGCCAACGCTCAGATACTATGATGTTCCCAAACCAGTTACAATTCCCTGTGATGCTTCAAAAATTGGTCTTGGTGCAGTCATTCTACAAGAGGATCACCCTGTTGCCTGTGCATCGAGAACTCTTAAACTGATTATCAGTACGGCCAGATTGAGAAAGAACTTTTGACAATTGTGTTTGCATATTTGAAGTTCCATGATTATATTTATGATAGACCTATCCAGATTGAAACAAACCAGCAACCATTAGTCACTATCTTGAGAAAACCTATGCATTCAGCCCCAGCCCAACTGCAGTGTATGATGCTGAGATTGCAAAAGTATAATTTCAGTAATTTCAGTCTTGTCTGCAAGAAAGGCAACAACTCAACCACTTTTATCAGTCAAGGATGGCTGTCAAAGCAATCTAGTTTACCTCAAGTACTGCAACCTTATTTTCCATACAGAGGCGAGATTTTGTCAGACAAAGGTGTCATAATGAAAGATCTTAAATTCATTGTTCCAAAGTCCTTGCGACCCAAGTACATTACTGTCTTGCATCATGGTCATCCAGGAGCCGAATCTACCAAAAGAAGGGCAAGAGAGAAAGTTTTTTGGCCTTCTATGTCACAAGACATTGAGAGTGCACTTTCTTCTTGTTCAGTATGTAATAGTACAAAGCCTCATCAACAGAAAGAACCACTTCATCTTAACCAGATTCCGGAACTACCTTGGTCATCTGTCGCTGCGGACATTTTCGAGTGGAATGGTCAACATTATTTGGTGTTAGTAGACTCCTACTCTAATTGGTTTGAGATTGACCTACTCCCTAACCTAGCATCCAGTACAGTCATTACTAAGGTGAAGTGTCATTTTGCTGTACATGGAAGTCCGCACAAAGTTATTTCTGACAATGGCACGCAGTTTACAAGTCAGTAGTTCAAAAGATTTGCTGAAGAATAGGACTTTACTCATGCCACAAGTAGTCCAGAGTACCCGCAGTCAAATGATTTGGCAGAACTTTTAGTGCAAAGTGCAAAACAGTTACTTGAGAAGTCAAAATGAGATAATAGAGATGTTTTCCTGAATCTGTTGAATCTCAGAAATATTCCTCGTTGTAAACATCTTGGTTCACCTGCTCAGAGACTTCTGTCAAGTTAAACCAGAACCACATTACCACTCAGTAGTTAATTGTTGGTTCCATGTGTCAAGAACAACAGATTAGTGAAAATCAGTCTGTTGAAGAGGTGCCTAACTCAGAAGTCTTACTATGATAAGACCAGCAAACTGCTCAATCCATTATTAGAGGAGAAGTGGTAAGGATGCAAACATCCAAAGGTTATGATCAGATTGGTATTGTGAAGAATATTGGTCCAGAGCAGAGATTGTACATTGTGGAATCAGAAGGAGCAACTTTTAGGCAGAATCGGAAGCATTTGAGATTGGTGTCTGTGCCTATACCACAGCAGATAGCCTGTGAGAAAGACTCTTATCTCAGAGTGAGTTGTGTGGTGTTCCAATTCCAGAGGAAGTTCCAGAGGACATTCCTGTTCCTATGATGAATCCAGAAGATACTGATATGAGTTGTGCACCGCAGACTGTCCCTGTTGCTAAACTTAGTCCTAACTGTTAAGTTACAAGATATGGTCAAATCTCTAAACCTTAAAGCAGATATGAAGCAACTTGGATATGAACATTGTGTTTTGTTTCCAATGTATATAGTAATACATGTCTAGCTCTGATATTGTTTTGCATAAAGGACAATCTTTTTAAGAAGGAGGATGTAGATCAATATGTGTGTATATACCTTTAAGAAGTTATCCAAGGACTTGCACAAGTGTATAAATATTGAGCATGTTCAAGCCTGACTGCCATTTTGTAGTTAGCTGTTGAGATGTGAATGTGTATGTATGTAAGCTTTTTGTTAGTTTGTTCGTAGTTAAAGACGCTGCTATCCATCCAGATGTGTTTGTATATATTAAAGCATCTGAACGAAACCCCAAGCTCTCTTATTATTTGTAACAGAGATGAACAAGTGACAGTATCCTATCTAATATGAATTTTTGTAGTATGATGTCAGCATCTGCTCTGGTGTCTTAATTCAAACAATCTGTCTCAGGAAGGTCCTGATACAGAAGCAGAATGTTGCAAACCCTCAGAGGAGGGGACACTGATGCAAATCACAGCCTGAGGTGGGTGTTCAACTTACCAAGCCTCCTGTTGGTGTGTAGTCTTGTGGTCAGTATGCAGAAGCATACACCGACATGGAGAAGGTGTTGTGGGCTCCACAGTTAAGTGGATTGCCCCTCCAACCTCCCCTGGGACTTGCATCACTGTTCCCTCCTCTGAGGGTTTGCAACATTCCACTTTCTGATACATCCTGTCTTCCCCCAATTAATGGACATGCCCCACCCCAATCAGTTCCATCAGTCACCCAAGCTACTCACTAAAAGCTTTATGCATTTTTAGAATTTTTTGCATATTTAGAATGTTTTGCATATTGATAGGGTGCCTGCTGTGCCTGCAGCACTGGAGCTCACTAAAAGCTTTATGCATTTTTTTTTTTTTGCATATTGATAGGGTGCCTGCTGTGCTTGTAGCACTGGAGCTCACTAAAAGCTTTATGCATTTTTAGAATTTTTTGCATGTTGATAGGGTGGTTGCTGTTATTATACTTCCAGCTGTACAAACCACAGGCTGACAATATATCGCTGAAAAATGTAATTCTCTACAAACATGAAATAAATAGGGGTAGCACAGTGAGTAGCATTGCCACCTCACAACAATTTTTGTTGCCACTTTCTAAAGACATGCAGTAGGTTGATTGGTTTTCTTGCAAATTGCCTGTAGGTGGGTCGGTAGTGTGTTTGTGTGTATATGTATGTATGTGTGCACACGTTTTCTGCAGTAGATTGACAAGGTATCCAGAGTAAGCTTCATCACATTTGTGTCCCTTGCCTTTAGGGGTATGGAACCCCCACAGTCCTGTTAAGGATAAAGCAGGTTATCAGAAGATGGACAGATGAATGGATGGATGGAATAAATAACTAATGTCTAAGTTATGCTGTTAATATGGTGAAATAGACTTCATTAGCTAGATGATCTGTGAAGATAATGTATTGATGGAGGAACTGAATGAGGAGTGTGTGACTTTAAAAACAGAAGTAGAGGGATTCATGCCACAAAAAAAAATCTAAGGACTGTGCATACAGAAGCAGTGTCTATGCTAGACATGCGTTTTTAAAACTGAGTAGAGGATTAAATTGTCAAAACAAAATTTTATTATGGATTATACTCACTAAATGTACAGTTAGAGAAATGTATTAGTTTTAGGAATAGTTATGGTACACCATGTTATTGTGCATGGAATCGTATACAGTAATGACTTTTATTGTATTACACGTATGATATGTCAAGCACTGTTATTACATTCACTTGCCATCGTTAGGACCTTGTTGCTCTAGTACTGTAGGTAATATGTATGTATGTAAGTTTATACCGAATAGATGAGCTGTTGGCATCTCCACAGCAACAGATGCAATGACAGAGGTAAGCAGTTTCTATTTTTTTTTAGTTTATATGCTCCCCAGCAATCGTATATTGTATAAAGTATTCTGATTCTCCCTGTAGCCATCTGCTGTCAGCTATAACCCAGAGTCCATTCTCGATCTTCCTACTTTAGCATCCCTGACACCTGTCCAATGTACTCCATAGAGATTGAGGTCCTACTGCAAACCATTTTTTTTTTTTTGTTTTTTTATGATCTCCAGATAGTGCATAACAGCTTTGCAGTATTTGAACAACATTGTAAGCACAGCAATACCTCTCAAGTTTTGATGTTGAGGTCACCCGACGTGCATGTCCATGCATGGACAGTATATTGCACGGCTGTGGGCTGCAATGAGTTCTCAGATCTCTGCAGTCTTCACATTGTTTTGCTCTTTTTCTGTTAATATGATGTGACAACACTGCAAGAATAATTTCTGACAACTTCCATTGTCTTATGGAATATTACAGTGTGTGGTAAAGAAAATGGGCAAACTTCACACACACAGAAATTTAAAGATTAGGAAGTGCTTTGGGCAAATGTTCAGATGTAATGAGCAGAACACTTTATGCAGTAATAAAATGGATTAAGGGCAAGAAAAAATGCAGTACGGAGAAACTGTAAAAGGTTATCACTGTGCTGAGTATATTAGCAACACTTGTTTTAGTGTAAAGTGAAAAGTTCGCTCTAACCATGAGTGTAGCACTATTAGAATCATGCTGAGAACTGTTTTAGTGTGTAATGGCAGATGATGATCTGTGAGGTGTATAGATTTGCATTGGTTACATCATAATATTTGGATGGTTTTAAAAATGAAAAAGGGTAGAGTCAGACAAGGTACATTAATAATAATTTTTTTATTATAAGAATAAATAATGCTGCAGTAAAAGAATAAAAAAATGGTAATTATTTGCCCTTGTTGGCATTCTGATTTGAAGCACAGTAGGATTAGTTTAAAACTGGGAACAGAAGGCTCTACATTTGTTATAGGTACAAAGGAAGAAATACTCAGTTGAATAAAAAAAAATGCAGCACACTGAAAAAGAAGAAAGCTTTGCCTTCAGGGGAGGCTTACATCTGATTGGAGGATCTAATATTAAAAATAAATACCAGTAACAGAAAAAAGTGGCAGATACATTACACCACCCTTCCCAAGGTTATAGAATAAGCTTCCATTTTAAATTAGAAGTTGGTCATAAACTTGGGAAGCAGAAAATGTCAACATGGGTTTATGGCAATCTGAATGCTTGAAAGCCAGTAGGCTGTGAACTTCTGAAAGTAGATAGATGCCCCATATCCAGAAACTATGGCCACAGGACATTCCATGGAGTACCAGTATGTTAACACTTAACACTGCCTCCATCCACCAAGGCAACGTATGTTTGTATACCTGAATGTCTCTTTAAACTGATATGAAGTAAGATAAACAAATACAGGAAGTTTATTCCGTAATCTTAGACTGTGCTTTATTAACAGTAGTTCCTGTTTACAGTTGTTAACACTTTATTTCAAGGAAGTGTTATCTGACTTTGTGTAAACAGGGTATGTCAACTTTTCAAAGCCATATTGTAAATTACATTTTTTTTTGGTTATTTGTTTAATTTGTATTTGCTGCCTCACAGCAAGAGGTTCTCCGGTTCGATCCTCGGCTGGGGTGCCTTCTGTGTGGAGTCTGCATGTCCTCCCTGTGGTCGCGTGGGTTTCCTCCGGGTGCTCCGGTTTTCTCCCACATCCCAAAGACATGCTGCAGGTGGATTGGACACTCTAAATTGGCCCTAGGTGTGCTTGTGTGTGTGCCTTCTGTGGAAGGTTGGGCGCCGGGCTGGCAACTCGACACCGTAAAAAACTCCACTGCCAATCAATGTGCGGACAAGGTGATCCGCTGTGGCGACCCCTAACCGGGAAAAAGCTGAAAGAAGAAGAAGTTTAATTTGTATTTGCTGGCGCAGGAATTTCCATCTGCTAAACATAACCAGTGTTGTTCTTTTTTTTTCCTTGTGTTCAGCAGAGATGAGGGTTGCTTACGTCCTCACTGGTTTCTCAGTTACAAAGACATCTGAACAACCTAACCATATCCTTTGGACAGGGGAGGACCAACTACCTGCACTACAGTGGGGAATCACAGGGTTGCTACCAGATGGTAGCTTGGTGGGACAAAAACCTACCCATAGCTCATTTTCAGTAGAGGCCTGGTTAAAAAAATACTTACTTACTACAAAAACATTCATGTAGGTACAGTATGAGGAATACAGATGTGTTTATACTTCAAAATATAAACACAGTCTAGCATAGTGTGATTAAATAGGGCAAAATATGTAAGATTGTTGTACAATATATGTAGCATATACAGAGTAAGTTCATTGTAGTAAACACCCACAACTTGAGTAGTTGATATTTAGCCATTTAATTAAATCCACCTCTTTGTGACCTCAATGAATTTTAACACACCTGCATTGAATATCAACTGCTGCTTATTTAAGATCTTGCAAAGTGACAAGGACCTCTCAACCGTACAGATTTTTGCAGAATGTCCAGATTTTTACCTCATATTTTTGGTCTGTTTCTCATAAAATTGTGGGTTTCAGGCAAGTCATTGGCAAATCATTGAGGACTGAATTCAAAAAAATAACAGATATTCAAGATTCAGATGTCAGAAAATGTATGCTAATGCAAAACCTGTTATTCTATCATCTTTTTAAGTTTGTAAGAGCATCATTTAAAAATGTACCCTATTTTTGGTTCTTTGTCCCGCATTATTTATAGCTTTGTCCAGATTTCTTCCTCTAACAGGTTGAAAGGTATGAATTAAGTCTTTTATTTCTGCAGTGCTGTCTGTTCATCCTAGCCTCTGCCACCCCTTTCTGCATTTGTCTTCAGTCTTTCCTAGCACCATTGTCTTCTCTAGTGAATTCACCCTTTGCATTATATAGTAAAAAGTGATTTGAGGCTTAGTTTAGCATATCTTTAAGTGAATAGTATGAGTGTATTTCCTTAAATATTGACTGGTTTGATCTTTTTTTGCAGTCCATGAAATTCTCAAAAGTTTTCTCTAGCACCACAGTTTTAAAGCATTGATTTTCCAATGAACTCTCTTGTCTGTGGTGTCACTCTGACAACCATATGTTATTACTGGGAAAACCATAGCTTACTAACCAGAGACTAGTTAAAAAAAAACAGTGTAGACCTTTCTTAACAGTGGATATATGTGCTTCATAAAATCTTACTCATATTTGCCAGAGCTTTCCTTCCAAGTAGCAAGTATCTTTTAATTTTATGGGTGAATCACCGTCTGCAGATATCTTTGAGCAGAGGATAATCAAGTCTGCACCTTTCTTTACTTCTTCCCCATCTATTTGAAAGTAATCAATAGGGCAAGGTGATTTGTTAGTTTTTTATGTTGACCAGCAAGACAAGTTTTGCCCTTTCTGCTCTCACCTTCATCAGCAAGCTTCCTAAGTCATCCTCACTTTCAGCCTGCAGATGTAAGATTGTTAATGTTTCTGTTCACAGTTTTGATTCCAGCTTATTGTCTAGGAAACCAGCGTTTAATATGGTACATTCAGCATATAAATTGAATGGGTAGAGGAGCACTGTATGGCCTTGTCACACTCCGTTGTCAGTATTGAATCAGGCAGCTGTTCCACATGTAGCTTTAACTGCTGCTGCTGCTGTTTGTTCTGAATACAGATTCATCAGCAGGCAAATAAGGTGACCCAGTATCCCAACCGATGTAAGAAACTGCTGCGGTTTCCTGTGATCCACTGAGTCAAGGACTTTAGAGCAAAAAAAAGAAAATGAAAAGCAGAAGTAAATGTTTTTCTGCAACAACTTTGCTTTGCATATTGTCAGTCGGATATTAGCAGTTTGATCTCTAGTGCCTCTGTCCCTTCTAAAAGCAGCTTGTACAGCGGGCAAGTCTTGATCCATATATTGCTTGAGTCTAGCTTGCAGGATATTCAGCATTACCTTGCTACCGAATATGTCTATTAGAAAAGGAATTTTAATGAGTCTGTGTCCCCAGAGAATATGGCTTTTCTTATTCTTTCATTCTTATACTTAACAGAATTCCTTCTTTTTCAGTATAGATGAGGACTTAAGAGTTTTGAAATAACAAAGGCAGAGAGACGATGTTTTGCATTTGGATGATACCACATTGACAGCTATGGATAGTAAATGACACTATATGCTACTCTGATTTTGAAAAGTATTGGATTTTTCCTGTATGAAAGGAGACAAGAGTTCCATGGCTTGCAGTTAACGTGAGGCTGTAGCTGAATCACTAAAGGGATTATGGGATGAAGTGGAATTGCTGTTATCCGGGAGTTCATTGCTGGATAGCAGGGAGTGGTAGTCAAAGACATCATGTGTGGTTCTAACTAGTTTTAATTTCTAGGTACTTGGGGAATTCTAACGAGTGTGTTTTGTCAAAAGCAATGTGATGCCTGGAGGTGAGTTTACCATTTTTTAACTAGTCTCGGGTTAGTGTACTATGTAGTGAGGATATTGGAGGCGTAAAAAACAGTTGGGGAACAGATATGCTGCTGTGGCAGAACTTGTGTTATAGTCAGTTATAAAATATCTTGCTGCAATTAAAAGACCAAGATTCTGATGTGCACAGATCGTAACTAGTTTGACACCAAGGTCAAGTTTTGATGTTATTACCACTCTTGGTTCCTTCTTAGTCAGCAGGGTTAGACATCTTAAATGGCTCTTGTCATGGTATAGAATTTTGAAGTATATGAAGTTAAGAAGACCAGAGTTGCTTGCTGGAAAAGCATTGCTTTGGTTTTATCGATGTTGAGCAGGGGTGCAGAGCTGTGTGATCAGAAGTAAGTCTGGGAAAAGCAGATTTATAACTCTGAGAATCGCTCAGGAACTGTGGGAAGCAGAATAGAGGAGTCTGGAGTCATCAGTGTATTGGCTAATCTCAGCAGTGCCAAAGTTGGCTTACATGGTATAAGTAGAGATATGTGTAAGACGTGTCTGAGTAAACACTCCAAGGGATGTCCAAAATGATTCATTTAAAGGTGGGAGCACAGCAGATAGTATTACTGGCTCACAACAAGAGGTTCCCCAGTTCAGTTTTCAGCTGGGTTGCCTTCTCTGTGGAGTCTGCATGTCCTCCCTGTGTAAGTATGGGTTTCCTCCGGGTGCTCTGGTTTCCTCCCACATTCCAAAGACAAGCAGTAGATGCATTGGACACTAAATTGGTCGTAGGTGTGAGTTTGCATGCGAGTGTGTGGTGTGGAAGAACTACTGACAGGGCTAGCAACCCAGAGGTGTAAATCTTGGCTGTAGATGACTGTCACTGTTAGAGACACCCAGACCCTGTGTGCAAAACTGGGAAGAAGGGGTTATGGATGGATGGATGGATGGATGGAGATTGATTTCACCCTTCCATGTATAACTGCTTGTGATCTGCTAGATACAACCACTAAGTGGACTCTTCTGGAATTCCTCATTTGTCAAAGTTTTGCAAACACATCAAGGAAAATTGTACTGTTTCTCTGCAGATGTATTTGGTGAATACAGGTAGTGCTGTTTCTGTCCAATCATTAAGACAAAAAATAGGTTAAGAAGGCCATGGGTTTCAGGCTGCATGTGTGTACATCTTTCAAGAATCTCTGCTACAGTGTTGACTTTGTGATGAACCACTTTTGTGTGGAGAGACCATAGTGACAGTTTTCCATTGTTTTGTTATGTAAGATGTATGAGAAAATGTATAGATAGTGATTTGGTAAGTGTCAGCCTCTGCTGTACGTTTTATATGCTTTGGAGGAGTCCAGCGGCTGAAGATGTGGACGAATTAATTTTTTAGACGTTTCAAGATGAGGGATGTTGAGACTGTAGTTAGGACCACTGGATGGTTGAGAGATTCTTTGGGACAAGGAAATCCTCAGGGATAGCAGATTGGACTGAAGCAGCTGGGACTAAAATTTTAAGAACAGTAAGTGAATTGTTGTACACTTTCAAAAGAGGTAAAAAATGGTGAGGGTCTTGGCTATACTGCTCTTCTTGGGCCATTTAGCTAGAAATTGTTAGGTTGAAAATGTTGTCTTCCTTTACTAAGAAATGTTTCTTGATTTATCTGTAGCATTGATTTGATTTTGTTGCTCAGTCCTTAGAGTGTGATAAATGGATAATTTGTTTTTCTATGCACGATCATGTCATAGTAAATGTTGCATTGTTTTGGTAAGTGACAATGGAGTTTGGGAGAATTTACCTTGGGTTGGGTTGAATGCCACCATATATTAAAACAGAAATTTGATTATGTGATAGCATTTTTGTAAAATGAGATTACAACACTTACTGCAGTGAAACATTTTGCATAGTTAAAATTACTTTAAAAGCTTTGTGGTGCTTGGAGCATGGTGATTACGTCCTGATATTTAGAAAGAGATAGTTAGTTAAGCACCAGAGTGGCATGAGACCAGATCTTAACAATTGTTAAGCACCCCTGCTTGTGTTGTTAAGGTCGGCAATAGCATTGGACCTTAAAATGTGCCGTTACAATCTAGCAAATGACAGTGGCAGAACCAAAGATTTGTTTCTGCCTGGTGCCCGTACTAATAATGTGTCCTACGTTTCCTCTTAAGAAAGCGAAAGGTAGTTAGAGCAACAGGATGTGTGTTCACCTGTATTTTTTAAATGATACAATACAGAGTCTAAAACTTATTTATCATTATTTAGTGACTACAGTCCTCAGTGGTTTGTCTGAAAAACAGAAATTTTATGAGGAACTGTCTAAAAATATGACGCAATAGTCTGGATGTTCTGCGAAAATCTGAACCGTTACGGGGCATGAAAGGTAAGTGTCAATGTAATGGACTGTGTTGCACTACCTCTCTGGCAGTGTTCGTTAAGTGTTTTATGGCAAAACACTTAGCTTTCTTTTTTCTAAGTAGGCGTACATAGCATATGTAAAGCTTCATGCACTACAGAAAACTGATTAGATGTCACTTATCCTAGCCATTTATTATGTGTTATCAACATGGACACTAAGATTCACTTCTCGAGATTTGCTCATAATCCTCTATGTTGTGGTTACAGACTTTTGTTAAATGACAGGTAGAGTTAGGTGACGATTCTTGAAGAAGGGGCAGTAATACAGTAAGTGGTCAGTAGTGCAGCTGGAGAAGAAAGAACAGAGATGCCCAAGTGTAAGCAGAGATCTCTAGACAAAGTGATGTAATAGGAAGTAGAGGAGATTAGAAGGAGACATCGGACCAGGAAAGGTTAAGTAGCCCCAGAGGGCATTGTAGCAGATGAAGGGTGATGGATTTGTACTTGAGAGAGAAAGCATGTGCTTGCATGACAAACTAAGATTATTTGGATGAGTGAGAGAAAACTGAATATTTATTCAATTTTTTATGTTCATTTATATCTGTTTACTGAGTGAATGCCCAACTGAGAAACCTGTGCTCAGTGAAGTGAAACATTTGCAGTACAATTAAAATAAAAAAAAATGAATAAATGCTAAACCATCCATAAGTAAGCAAGCAATAAACAAGGTAAGAATTAATGATAAGATAATTATTAGGATTCAGAGCTGTGCATTAAAATCCATCTAACAATTGATAGAACAGTATAGGTACTAAGTTACAGACAAAACTTATTTTGTATAATTTATAGTTCACATATGTTGACAGAACAGTAGACAAACACCTACAAACCCCAGACAAATAATTGTATAATAATTGCAGAAAGGTTACAGTAACAGGGGAACATGTCCAGAAAGTAACTGAAATAGGAAGATCTAGTGACATGAAAAACTGGATTGGATACTTAGATTATGATCTGCACATAAGATAAAGGCTGTTCTACTGTATTGATTGTGATAACACTGGAGTTGGCAAATTGCCATTTTCTAAAATATTGCTATATTTTGAAAAGTGCTTTGTTTAGTAAACTGATACACATATACTTGTTTTTTATGTCAGCTGCACATTGTCTTTTTTTAATGATAAATGTCTGTTGTTTTTGCCTACTTGGCCCTCGTCGCAGCTTGGATCAGTTCACCTACCTGGTAATCAAAAGATAAATATAATAACTTTTACTTTTTAAAGTATAGATTACATGAAGCTTCTATCTAATGGCATCACCCAGTCAAACCCTGAGGATATTGTTAACTTCCTTGGACATAAATTTATCTCCAAAATCTCCTCATTGTCACATCCAAATTTCATAATAGAACATATCCAGTCTACAATCCCAATCCTGTAACCACCTGTGAATAAATACTAAAAACACATACCAGATTGCTTCTTGATCAATAGGAAATAGTCCTATCAATCCTCATTTGTAAATTATTTTAAGCATAGCTACTCCACTGTATGCATACTAGAAGCCAGGAGAATAGCAGCAGAGGCCTCTACCACAGACTCTGACAAGTGTACACCTATTAGTTTCACCAGCATCATTTGCAGACTGATCCAATGTGTCATTGTGAATCTCGTGTACATATGGAAGCTACAGTCCCTAAAACCAAACCCGTTTGGTTTTGTAAAGCTTAGATCATGCCTATCAAACCCAAATGACCTCTGTGAAAGAGTCCCAGAAACACTAGGTGAAGGTAAACTCCTTGCATGCAGCTTACCACAGTTTAGCTACAGCTTTGAATCCTGGAAAGACTGGTCAGTGTCAATAGAATCCTTTTGAAACCTGTTGGATTGCTATCTGGCTCACTGATAGACACTACTCTGTTAGAGCTAATACACTATCCTCAAAGAGACTTGTCACCAGGGATGTTCTGCAGGGCTGTTTTGGGATAACTTCTTTATTACATCTGCTTCTCTGATATCAACTCTGACATTAGAGGCCTCTGGCTGACCAAATTTGCAGACATTTGCAAGCTTGGAGCCATCATCAACTCTTCTAAAGATGCTCTGATCCTCCAGAAGGAACTCATGTGAGCACCATCGCAGTCTAAAGCTGAATGCTGTCACATACCTATCACATAAATGATATTCCCCTTAAAAAAGACATTGGCATCAGAGACCTAACAAGGCCACGTCCAACCCAGAATTGATGGACATGCTCCACCTAAAGAAAACCGTATCCCCTCGAGCCACATGCCCTAGGGATCTAAACCTCACCACAACAATAAATAGGATGTGCTGGAGGGATAGATTCTTGTCCCAGAGACTTCCCATGTTCTGGAACAAGATTCCAGTCTACATTATGCAGAGCACTTCACTAATACTCTTCAAGAGAAACCTTGACGAGTGGATGGGAAATAGAAAGTTTACCCTGGGGATCACTTCAGTGGCTGTGCTGGACAGAGGCACAGGGAACTAGTCTAAGGGAGCGGCGAAAGCCAACACAATTCCGGCTAGGCTTATAAATGCCTTCGGGCAGAGAGCCTAGTACCTACCTATGAACCTATGAAGAACCTTCATGGATAAATTCTGTTTTGTCCACCATGTAAGAAATGTCACAAGCAAAGACTTTTACCTAACCCAGCTGAGTACTAAGGGCATCTTCTCTCAGTCAGAAGAAGTCATCATTCCCCTGTACTTGTCCCTCACCAGGCCCATACTAGAATGCAGTGCACCATTTTATATATACTTGTCTAAACACCTAACCCAACTTGAAAGGCTCTAACAGTTCCTCCCAAAGAATCTCACATTCAAGTTTCCTTTTTCACTCAGTGTGTCTAGTGGGCCTATCTCTCTTCAGTGTCTCCTAAAGGTTCCTGAGTGGTGGTCTATGCCTGTCCTTCAGAGCTATAAATGACTCAATTCTACTGATCTACTGCATATCTACAGTAACACAAATAAAAGTTTAAAATACCTAAATGTGTATTGCAACATAAACAGGACTTGTTGACATGATAGATATCTCTCCGAAAGAATAACTCACCTGTCCAGCAAAGCAAAGCATTCCCCACTGTCTTCATATCTAACTTAGATGAATGGATAGGAAACTGCAAATTTATCCCAGGCCTAGCCCCCACCCCATCTTTTACAGAGATGGAAGCGACCAACTGGGTGCACAAGAAAGATTACATTAGCCAGGCTTCAAAAGCCTTAACTAATCTATTGCCAAGTACCAACCTATGAATAAGAATTGAGGTACAGAAAGCCTGGGGGAACTTTACTTTGTAAATGAAGGAATACATTTGCCATTTGAAATCTCACACAAGACCTAGAGCAGCAGTTTTCAGTACTGCATAGTCAGTAAAAGGCAGTGCCACACAAGTCTTAAACTGGAATTCAGTACAACAATATCTTTAGCAGATGCTTCTATAACTCTAGACATGTATTGTCTACTTAATGGTTTAAAAGCCAAGTAAATAGCTAACAGAATTAAGCCATTCCAGTCAACATTTTAAATTAAAATGACCTCAGATGTCACAGTCCATATTTGATCATTCTTAGTTCTGTTGTAGAGAGTTTCATCTCCATCACCTTTGGGACTAAGGCCTCACTAACTTTTCCAGACTATATTAGTCCATACCTTTTACCCATAATCCTTAGTGTCTGAGGACTTTCCAGATTTCTTCAGCTATTTGTTGAAATTATTCACCAACAAAACTGCTCCAGGCTATTGTTTTCCTTTTTAGAGTGGATTTGGGTGATTTTTAGTCCTTATTCTTTGACTCGATCCAGTTTTCCTGCAAGATATGCCAGTTCATTCTTACCGCTCAGTTTCTTGGTTAAGGATAAGGGCCAAAGTAAAAAAATGAAATGCAAAGTCTCAAAATCAGGAACAATTTTTAACTATTACTCTAGTTCACCAGAAAGTTAATATATTAATATGTATTGCACTCCCCTAGTTGATTTTGGAAGTTAATAGTATAACAAGTCTGTATTCAGTACACAGTATACATGGCATTTATTTATTGACCAAAACACAGGTAAGAAAGTAGACTGATATTTACCTCTCATAATCATGTATTTTCTGAAAAATAAGTAGTCTGAAACTCTAAAATGTCTGGCATGACTGTAATCCTTAATGATTTACCAGACATAATAAAAAAAAATATGAGTGACAGGACAAAAATATGAGGCAAAATCAGGGACAGTTAAGAGCTTTGATTATTTTCAGAGTATTTTTATATGAAGTTAGCTGCTTTGTTTAGGCTGGCTTCCTTTCCGCTTTCCCTGTTCATGCCATCTTGCCGTTGTTGTAGTTCAGCACTGCTGCCTGGGAATTTTCCTGTTACTGTTGTAAGAGTACTATCTGCTCTTCCTGCAGATGTTTCTTTCTGTTTGCTGTTTTCTGGTTATCGTCACTTGGTTGAAGTGTACAATTCACAGGAATGGGGGGGGGGGGGTGTAAATGTGATGTAAAAATCTTCCGAAAGGATATTGCACACTTGTTTGAAATAGAGGCTTGTTTTATGGACGATTGCAACTTTTTTGCATGGTTCAAGCCCCACGGTCTTTTTTTTTTTAAGATAAAATAGGTTGGAGTTGGGGAAATTAAGGGCAACTTTTCTAATTTCAGGGTTTCCCTTTCCATGTCTGAAACCCAAAGTACCTGCTGAAAAGATCTTATTTTTTCACCCAGAACAGTTAATACCAGCCAGGAGTTCCCTGAAGATGCTGTACTTGTTGTTTCTCCTGCACATATATCGCTGTCTCATGGCCAAGATGTTGTGCTGTTAAAAATGACACAACCAACTGCCTGCCATTTAGAAAGCTTCTCTTCTACTCCATCTGAAACATAGCTTCGGGCTCCCCAGGCCTGTTGCCTGAACACTAATTGATTCCTGCAGGTCTGTACCTGTCCAGTTAGACTATAAGAAGATGTGATGGGCATTCTTTACAATGTAGCACATCCCCTGTTAGCACTAGGCCGTTTAGGGCACCTTTGCTGCTTAACCTTTCAGACCATGTTCTTGTCCCTTCCTGCTGGGCTCAGTTTATGCCCTAGTTCCATCTCAATCAGCAGCATGATATTGTCAGTATTGATTGCACAGTGGCATGATATTGTCAGTATTAATTGCATCCTTGTCATAGAAAGTCTCAACTTTCTTGCCTTTAGCATTGAAGACTTTAGCCTCAACTACCTCAGGGTTGATTTCTCATGGTCAGCTTCAGTCCCTTTTGTTTTGAGATATAGTATTACACCCTTGTAGACAACTTTTCATTGCTCAACATCAAGGGGACTAACCTCAACAGAGGTATTTGCTGCCCTTTTGGCCTAGAACAGTGGAGATCTCCCTTTGGTCCCATTGATTGGGATGAACGTTCTTCAGTTTTGGGGTCATTGTTAACTAATGTTGATCTCTAGAGCTTGACCACTCCCATCTCAGGTTATGGGCAGTGGCCAGTCCCAGTGCCCGTTATGCTGGCTTCCCCACATGAGCCTTCGTCATGATGATTCAGACTGCAGCTGACTTGAGATCTTTCTCTCCTGTATCTTCCCCTTCTAGCATAAGACAAAGGCATCAAGTTTTTTTTTTTTCAGGATACCCGAATTATGTTTATACTACAGTCTTCCTCACACTCTTCTCCCAAAGACAAAGACATAACTATATGTAAGCAGAAGTACATAGACTCTCATTTTCATGTTAGATATAAATGAAGAACGACTTACTGCATGATCATCCCAGAGACCTACTCCCTCAGTTTTTGGGGGGGTTGGGAGTGCAGTTTTGGCCTGTACAAATGTGTTCATTCAGTTTCTTGTTTTTTTAGGGACTCTCCTTTCACTAGTTCTTCATATTCTGTTGGAAGTCAGTCTGTTCTTCTCTTCCATGGTGGGTGAGTTCCATTGTAGCACTTTGTTTATTTTTTCCTCCATTTATTTTTACATTTACCAGCTGTTTTATAATCCTTGTTTGAGTGCATCTAGAGATTTTATGCCACTTGTATGCATCCAGTTCAGTATAAAATTCATTACTTACTAGCACACACAAGTGAGTGTATACACTTTGCTTCCCAGACCCACCTTTGGCTGTCATATGATAGGCACTGGTTGCAGGCATAGGATATTTTATGTACAGGACATTTTATTTATTTGTTTATTTATTTATTCATTGATTGGCCAAAGCGCATGTACGAATGTATGTACTTAGCTTTTTTTTAAAACATTTTTTTGTTGCTATTATGATACCCACTGGTATGGTGGCCACTGAATATTTCCATATTTGGTACCTATTCTTGGCCAATTGACATTTATCACCGTAAATAATTTAGATTCTGATATATGTCCCTCAACTGTCTCTGACCATGGTCTTAGCTAATATTTAACCATCTCTTTCTGAATCATTATTCAGTAAATAATTTCACATAGCACTATATATTCATTATCTGCTCGCAGTATGGCTATGGATATCTTATTTTTCTATAGAATGGAATTCTACTTATCTTTTTTTTCTTTTCAATAGCCATTTGAGCACCTACTTAGTGGAGAATTTCTACAGCACTTGCACCCTTGAGCCTAAATAGCATGTTTGGACTGTTCTTCTATCCCATACATGTTCTCACCAGAACCAGAATTGAACTTAAATCTCCAATAGTTCCTATCTGTGCATTCTAGGATACTGCTTAACAATTTATGTTGATGTTGCTCTATACTCCTGTTACACATTTAAAGTGAATCTGATCTGCTTTTGTTTCTTTCAGATCTATTGTTGATAGGTACATGGACTCTTAAGTAAGTACCCGTTGACTTTAAGTTTGAGACTGTGTCCTGAACATGATGAAGATGGACCTCCCAGTCCCAGATATGAAAGTTATGTATTCACTGTAATGATAGATCTGGTTCGCAGCTCCATCTTCATTACCACCATATCCGTCTCTTCCCTTACTTTGTTGGCTGCACTAAGGTAGTCTTATCAGCTTGTTTATGCTATCTCAGTATGTTTTTTTGTTCTCTCATTCCACGAAAGTGCAGATTTATGGAGATTTGGAGAAGAATCCCTAGGGAAACAAAGATTAAGGGTAGAATGGGAGGGATCAGAGAGCCTGGAAACATTTTAGATGCCAGACTGCCTTAAGTCTCGCCACCCTTACTGTGCAGGGTGATTAAGATGGAACTATCAGTTCAGATGTATTGCACTCTGTGAAGGCTACCAGCCCAGTTAGATAGAATTTTGTAAGTTATTCTATGTCATTTGTGAATATTAATATGATCAATAGGCTTGTCTTACAAATGTAGGAGAACTATATGATCTGAAGTAGTTAACTTCATTTGTGCACCAACCTATGGGTTGTCGGAACCATATCAGCTCCGAGCCGGCAGTTTCCAACAGCTGAGATCCGAGCCCCAAGCTCCTCCCCCTACCCATAATCCCCTGCCATCCCTTACTGACCTCAGATCTGGTTTGCCGCGGTTACACCAGCAGCTTGATCTCGAACTTCCAGGGCCTTTAGAGCATATTCTGCGAGGAAATCCTCTCTCTTTTTTTTTTTGGATAGCTAAAATTTGAGAGTGTGTGTTTGTTTTAGGATAGTTTGTTAAACTTTTTGTTAGTGTACCCTTTTTGTATTACCCCCCCCTGTTTCGTGAGCGTTAGGGTATGTGTGGTTTTTGGGGCCTAGTGAGTGTGTTTTTAGTTTACTATTGCAGAGGCTCCCAAAACATTTTTTTCTAACTGTACCGAGTGTGGCCATAAGCTCTCCCCAGCAGATGGCCACACTTGGTGCATTTTATGCCTTGGGGTTGAACACCTGTCATCCGGCTGCGCTATTTGTGCAGCGTTCAACCCCAGGAGCCACAGGGGACCGGAGGACAGAGCCGAGTCCGGGAGCAGAAGTCCCGCCTTCGACGTGGTGGAGAGGGTTCTGTCGAGGGACTCCAGGCCCCCGGCCTTAGCTACGGTCCCACCCTGCACTCCCTCTCAGATGGGCCCGACTTCCATCACCCAGCCCCAGGGACAGCCTGCTCTTACGTCCCAGATCGTTCCTTTGTTGGAACAGGATGTGGTTGGTGAGGCCTCCTCGGACAGCCCCCCCATGGAAGTCCCTCACAAACGCAAGTGCAAAAGGAGGCACTTGGACTCCCCCGAGTCTTTGACAGAGGACACGGACTTGGAGGAAGGGGAAGGCTCCCCAAGATCACCCCCCGAAGACGTCTCATTTGGAGACATCATGGAGATGCTCAGGATTAGAGGGGGGTGGTCTGCCCCAAAGCCTACCTCGGACGAGTCCATGTTTCTGGAGGCTTTTGAAGCAGGCCCATCTACCTCTTGGGTGTCCCCTCCTGCCGACCCCCTGGTAGACCTGATCACTTACCAGGGCATGGAAGGAGCCGGACACTGTGGAGCCCGTTCCCAAGAGGCCGGACAGAATTCTTAGCCCCCCCCTTGGATAGGTCAGATTGGAGTAAGGGGTCCCCCGTAGATGCCATGTTGGTGGCGGCTTCCACTAAAAGGGAACTAGCCCAGGAGAGTCCCTCTGTCCATCCCCCTGACAAGGAGTCTCAGGCGATGGACCGCTTGGGGAAGCGGGTGTTTGCTTCAGCCACCTTCTCGGTAAGGTCGCTGAACTATATGGCACACGTTATATGACTCCAGCGGGACCTTATCAAAGAGTATGCTGGGTCGCCCCCAGAGTCCATGTCGGCAGAGGACAAACAAGTTTACTCTACCCGAATGGCCACTCTCATGTCTATTTCCAATACCTCTATGCGGCTACTATCCCATGCTACAGAGGGAGCAGCTAGAGCTAGCGGAGTGGGCATCGTCCTAAGGCGACAGGCATGGCTCCGCCACTGTGATTTTGCGGAACCCTTTAAGGCGCCATTCGCTAATGCCCCGTTTGATGGTTGTGCCCTCTTTGGCAAGACCGTACGCGACACCTTGGTCCAGAGCGAGAAAGACGGGAAGACGCTGTCTGCCGTCGGAGTCCGCTTCTCTGCTCCCCAGAAGAAGATGTGGATGTTCATCGTGTTACCCTGCTGCAGTCATCACACTTGGGTTATCCTGTCGTCAGGCGGTCCCGCAGTCAGCCGGAATTCCAAAGTCTTGGTCCGGCGTTGGTTGCTGTTGCTTCTTCCCTGACGTCAGTGCACCAGGGGTATAAATAATGCATCCAACGCCATTTTCCCCAGTCTTTCTTGCCGCACGGTGCCCGAAGCAGAAGCATTTCACAAGTGCCGGTCGGCCGACTCCTGAGATTTTCGAAGTCGAATTTCAGATCCGAAGTCTTCAATAAAGCTAAGTACCCCGTTGGGGAAACTTTTGTTGCCTCAGACCGATGTCAGAAAAAGTTAACAATTGTATTTCTTGTGGGAAGCAAATACCTCATAAGGATTTTCATTCTTACTGCATACCTTGCCTAGGCCCAGACCACGACGTCACTGGTTGTCATTTTTGTGCTAGGTTTAATAAGTGTACTATCAAAAGACGCTTTGATTTCCCACGACACTACTTCGGTAGAAAATTTAACTACACAATGCCATCGGAGCAACCGACTACCAGCGTGCACAAAAAGCGCAAGGATAAGGACAGGCAGCCTAGACCCAAGCCAGACTCCGAGCCCTCGGCTGGACAGGTCTCCGGTTCACCGGTCTTCAGTGAGACACCGATGCAGCCCCTGACTACCGCAGATTTGGTACCCGAGACCGCTTCGGAGCCTTTGGCAGAGAGTGCTAGGCCGACGCAGCCATTTTGTTTAGCCCCTACTGACGACACTGCAGAAAGAGATGGTGCTGCAGAAACACCTTCGGTTTCTGAAGGCGTCTTCAGACCGACGACACTCACCATAAAAACGTATCCTAAGCTTAAGACTCCTATTAAACCAAAAAAGACTTCACTTCAGTCTCCAGTTCAAGGCCCCATGCCTAAGAAACAGATGCTTAAAATGGCTGAAGATTTGATCTCTTTAATCAGGGGTTCCCAACCCCCACCCAACAAAAGGCCTAGACAAGAGGAAGATTATGCCTTCTCTGATCAAGTGTCTATTTCCTCAGGCTCCTCTGAGGACCAAGATTACTCCTTCTCCCCGTATGAAGATTCTGATGCTGAGGATTCTATTCCCTCAGCTTCTCCCCCTGAAGACTACTCCTTTGGGGAAACTTTACACACTATGAGGGAACATTTTCACTGGGAAGGTCAGGACTATTCTGACTCAAAGAAAAGGCTCAGAGAGTTTCTTTTACTCCCCAGCACAGACCACTTGCCATCCCCCCAGTTTTAGACATTGTGGATGATGTTCCAAAGACATGCATCTGGAGCATTTCTCCCCGGGCCTCAAAAACAGAGGGCTGAAACCAACCTTCCGGACATTCCCGGTCAACAAATGTTAAATAAAAATAAATAAATAAAATGTTTACTTAGAATATAGTTTGAACCCAGATTCTCTGCCTCCTGCTGCAGCCAAACCAGACAGATACTATAGAGTTCCTGACTCCCACAAATTCCTTTATAAAAGCCCTGTTGCTGATCCAGATACTATCTCCCAGGGTCTCAAAGGGGCTAAGGCTTCTATGGCAAAAATCCTGTACCCTCTGAAAGGGACTCCAGAGCACTTGACAGGTGGGGGAAAAAGGTTTACACCTCAGCCACTCTAGCTATGAGAGCACTAAATTGCCAATTTCACATGCTAAAATATCAGCAATTTCTAATGTCTCAGTTAAGACAAAAAATGAGCACACTCCATCAACAGTCTGAATTGAAAGAAATGCAGGATCTGTTGCATGCAGCTGAGCAGGTGGGCAAACATACTTTACAATGTGGGTTTGATTCTTTAGAGGCTTCCTGCAGAGCAGCTGTCACTGGGACTGTTACACGTAGGCATGCTTGATTAAAGGAACAAACTCTGCCTGATCATGTTAAAGCAAAGCTTCTAGATGCTCCCTTACAGCAGGATGTTCTATTTGGAGTTAAAGCAGAAGAAGTCTTAAAGAAAATGGAGGATAAGGCAAAATCTATGCAGACAGTCAAAGATTTTCTACAGGTACAGCCCCCTCGCTTCAGCAGAAATTGGTCAACAAAAAATTGGTCCTTTCCAGCTACCGACAGACCACAGAGGGGTAAATACAGATGTCCAAGAGGCAGAGGACAACCACAAGCCCAATACAAACCTTGACAGTGGGGCACTGCAACACAGAAGGGAGGAGAAAACAGGCCCCAAACTGCTAGAAGGCAAACTCAATGACTTACACCTCATCTGGCCAAGCAACACTCTATTGGCAGTTCCCTTGGGAGGAAAACTCGCACTTTTTTCAGACAACTGGCACATTGTCACAAAGGACAAATGGGTCCTAGACATAATTTCACAAGGATACAGATTCCATTTCCACACCTTGCCAATGAAAAGAGGAATGCCAAACCTGCCACAAAATCAATGGGCAGAGGCACAAAAACAAATTACAGCTCTCATGGACATGAGAGCCATTCAACTGGTACCTACACGGGAGCAAGGCCAAGGATTTTACTCAAGACTCTTTCTAGTCCCCAGAAAGGACAATGCCTGGAGACCAATTCTGGACTTTTCAATTCTAAACAGCTTCTTACAAGTACCCAAATTCAAGATGCTAACACTACAGCAGCTTCTTCCCATGTTGGGCAAGAAAGCATGGCTAGTAACGTTGGACCTCAAGGAGGCATACCTGCATGTCCCTATCAGACAAAGTTGCAGAAGATACCTCCGTTTCATTGCAGGTTCAACCCATTACCAATTCTCTGCACTGCCCTTTGGCTTATCCACTGCGCCCAGGGTCTTCACAAAATGCCTGGCACCAGTAATTGCATACTGCAGACAAAGAGGAATTCAAATATACCCATACCTGGACGACTGCCTCATCCAAGCAGAAAGCAAGGACATCCTCTTACAACATCTAGCTTTTGTAAAACATCTTCTAAGTTGCCCGGGGTACACAGTAAATGAAAAGAAATCAAAACTAGTACCCTCACAAAATATGACATTCCTGGGTGCCAGCTTGAATACAATGGCCCAGAAGGCTTATCTGATGCCAGACAAACAACTACAACTGACTCAATATTTCAAAACAATGGCAACAAAGACCCAACTCCCTGCAAGAAAAATTGTGCAGGCCTTGGGCTTCATGGCATCTTGAATTCTACTAATACCATTTGCAAAGCTGCATATGAGGAAATTACAGTGGTACCTAAAAAGCGTATGGTCTCAACACAGCCACAGCTTGGACACAGTGATATCTCTCATTCCCTGCCTACAACAGGAGTTTCTATGGTGGTCACAGGCATGTCACCTCAACAAGGGTCAGCCTTTCACCTTGCCCCCAGCCAGGCAAACTATGACAACAGATGCATCGGACTATGCCTGGGGGGCACACATGGCAGGACAGTGCGTTCAAGGCATATGGACTGCAGATCAAAGGAATCTGCACATCAATCAAAAAGAGATGCTAGCTGTATTGAATGCTCTGACAGCCTTCAAGAACCTATTACATCCAGGACAACTTACAATAAGGATGGACAACACCACAGTAATGTGGTACATAAACAAACAAGGGGGTACGCACTCTTACCCTCTATGCAGGCAAGCAATGACCTTGTGGAACACAGCACTGGCTTACCAAGTTCAGTTACAAGCTCAATTCCTGCCAGGAAAAAAGAACACATTGGCAGACGACCTCAGCAGAAACATCATGGATCCCCACGAGTGGAAACTGGATCCACAAGTATTTGCAATGATAACTCAAAAATGGGGCCTTCCAGACATAGACCTGTTTGCCAGACCCCAAAACTATCAGCTAACAAAATTTTGTACAAGGACACTTCACCATCAAGCTTGGAAAATGGACGCACTCTCATTCAGTTGGAAAAACCTGACAGTATATGCCTTCCCTCCATTGCCTCTCCTCACAAAGGTGCCTCTGAAAGTCAGAAAGGAGAGACCATGACTGATACTCATAGCCCCAGACTGGCCACACCAGCACTGGTACCCACTATTAAGGAATATGGCCCAGGGCCCACCTTGGATTTTACCACAAATTGCCCATTTGCTCACACAGCAAAACAATCAGATTCTACACAGCCAGCTCAAAACCTTAAATCTGGCTGCATGGCAAATCACCTAAGCATCCAGCCAGCTCCTCTTTCCCAAGCAGTTATGGATGTTATTCTGGAAGCTAGGAGGCCCAGCACCAGAAAGGCCTACTCGGACAAATGGAAAAGGTTTTGCGCCTGGAACCAAGCTAATGGCCAAAATACACTTCAGCCTCACATACCTCAGATTCTGCAGTATTTAACTGAGATGTTGCACAAAGGACTTTCTTTTTCTTCCATTAAAATCCACGCATCAGCTATTTCAGCCCACTACAACACGGATCCACCCTTATTTTCATATCCACTTCTAAGGCAATTCCTCAGAGGGGCAAAAAACATTAGGCCCCCCCAGGAGAGCACCTACACCAACATGGGACCTCAATTTTGTTCTGGAAAAACTTACGCTTCCTCCCTTTGAACCAGCTTTCTCTGCAGATCTACAGTTTATATCATGGAAGACTGCCCTGCTGCTAGCAATAACTTCAGCCAGAAGAGTCTCAGAGCTACAGGCACTAATGGCAGTGGAACCTTTCCTCATTTTCCAACAAGACGGAGTTTCTCTATGAACTAATCCTTCCTTCATGCCTAAGGTGGTTTCCAGTGTGGCTTTAAATCAAACCATCCACTTACCCACCTTCTTCCCAAATCCACAGAACAAAGGAGAAAGACTCCTGCATTCCTTGGACATTCACAGGCAACTTCGTTACTACTTGGATAAAACTAAGGTTTTCAGAAAAATCTGACCAGCTCTTTGTATCCTATGCTACACCTTCACAAGGGAAGGCTATATCAAAATAAACCATTTCCAAATGGATAGGACATTGCATTCGTTTTTGCTATACCTATCATGGAAAACCAGTTCCTGCTACCATTAGGCCCCACTCTACCAGGGCAACAGCTACATCTACAGCCTTCCTCAGGGGGGTTCCAACCAAGGAGATTTTGGAAGCTGCAACTTGGAGTTCAGTACACACCTTTACCAAACACTATCACTTACCACTTTACTCTAAGACTAGAGCTGGCTTCGCCACTGCAGTTCTGCAGGGCCCTCTAGCCTCCTCTAACCCTCTATGACTCCTCCACCCATCCTTAGCTTTGGGATTCTACCCAAGTGTGATGACTGCAGCAGGGTAACATGATGAACATAGTACAGTTTTGTACCTACCATAAATGTAGATGTTCGAGTGTTCACCCTGCTGCAGTCCAGGTTACCCTCCCTCCATCCCCTCTGATCTAACTGGCTAAATCTCTACAATACCTTCCTGATGTATTTGCTTATAGCTGGAGGGATTTTGTGTTTGTGCTAAAATTTCTTAAATTGGTACTAATTACTGACCATCTTTTTGGGGGCACCTGACATCTGGGGCAAGAAAAACTGAAGAAAATGGCATTGGATGCATTATTTATACCCCTGGCGCACTGACGTCAGGGAAGAAGTGACAGCAATCAACGCCGGACAAAAACTTTGGAATTCCGGCTGACTGCGGGACCTCCTGATGACAGGATAACCCAAGTGTGATGACTGCAGCAGGGTGAACACTCGAACATCTACATTTATGGTAGGTACAAAACTGTACTTTCCGGAAGTCTCAGCAGTCCTGTTTCGCTAAGGACCCCCCGTCCTTCAGGGGCAGAGGAGGACAGGGTGGACGCCGCCCTAGAGGCAGAGGGGGCCCGAAAAACTTTGGGTCCAGTGAACCTTTCTCTGATCGGCCCACGCAGCAATCCTGAGGGGTTACCCAACTGCTCCACTCTGGATGCAGTCGGGGGATGTTTCTCGAAGCACCTAGCAGCTTGGGAGTCCATCACAACAGCCCTCTGGGTGCTTTGGATTATATCCAGAGGCTACAAGATTCCGTTTCTCCATCCCCCTCTCGGATCTAGATCCCTCCCCAATGTCCCACCCAATCAGAGGGAGGCCGCAGCCGTGGAAGTTCAGCAGCTGCTAGAGAAGGGAGCAATCCAGCACGTCCCCCCAGACCAGTACGGATCAGGCTTTTACTCCAGGTTCTTCTTGGTGCCAAAAAAGACGGGGGACTTAAGACCAATCCTCGACCTTTCTCTTGAACCTGACGGTAACCAAAGAAAAGTTCCGGATGGTCACCCTCCAGTCCATTCTCCCCCTCTTGCAGGAGAATAACTGGATGCACTCCATAGACCTCAAGGAAGCGTACTACCACATCTTGATGGACAGACGGTCCAGGAGGTTTCTCCGCTTCAGGCTAGGAGCCAGCCATTACCAATTCAGGGTCCTCCCCTTTGGTCTCACCACAGCCCCCAGGGTGTTCACCAAGGTGTTAACTGTGGTAGCGGCCCACCTGAGACTCCAGGGAATTCAGGTCTTTCCATACCTGGACGACTGGCTCCTGACCGCCCCCACAAGGCATCTACTCTGCACGGCCAGGAATTATTTTCTTCACCAAGCTCCCCGGCTGGGGATCACGATCAGTGTGGGAAAATCTTCCCTTCTTCCGACTCAGGTCATAGATTTCATTGGAGCCAGGTTGAACACAAATCAACTTATAGCCTTCTTGACTCTGGATCGGCTGCAATCTTTAAATCTTCATGTGCAGGCCATTCTTCATTGCCAAGCCCCTCCGGCGGAATTGGTCCTGAGGGCCTTAGGCTCGATAGTGGCAACCATCAACCTTTTGCCCATGGCGCGCCTAAATATGAGAATCCTGCAATGGACCCTCCAAGTCCAATGGTCATTCCTTCATTACCCCCTGAGCCATCCTGTTCCTCTTAGCAGGGTTTGCAGGAGAGCCCTCTTGTGGTGGCTCCAATCTCCGGACCTCCAGAAGGGGGGCCCCTTTTCTATGTCCCCTCCCTTAATCACGGTGACCACGGACGCCTCTCCCCTCGGGTGGGGGGGCATTGTTTGGGCAGGACCGTCCAAGGCACGTGGAACCATGTGGAGACCTCACTGCATATCAATGTCCTAGAGATGAGGGCCGTGCTGTTAGCGTTGCAAGCACTACAGAGCCTTCTTCCCGTCGGGACAATTGCCATCCAGACGGACAACATGTCGGTCGTCTGGTATATCAACAAACAAGGGGGAACCAGGTCCTATCCACTTTGTCGAGAGGCCATGAGAGTGTGGGAATGGGCGATTTCCACCAACCGTTTTCTCATAGCGACGCACATTCCGGGACGGTCCAACATCCTAGCAGACAGATTGAGTCACTCCATCCTCTCTCCGTACGAGTGGTCTCTGAATCTCAAAGTAGCGAAGCCGATTTTCTCCAAATGGGGTCAACCTCATTGCGATCTTTTTGCTTCTCCCTCAAACACAAAGTGCAACGACTGCTTCGCTCTAATTCCCCCACCCGGGGAATCTCCAAGAGACGCTCTGGTGCATGTTTGGCCACCCAGTCTACTTTATGCTTACCCTCCACTTCCCCTGATGATGAAGTTTCTGCAGAAAGCCAGACGGTTGGGGAGCAGAATAATCCTCATAGCCCCATTCTGGCCTCGTCAGGCGTGGTTCCCATATCTATGGTCTCATCTGGTGAATCCTCCCTGGATTCTAGATCCCATTCCGGATCTGATTTCTCACCCATTGGGCCTGCCGGCCCCGAACCTGAACAACCTCAAGCTCACAGCTTGGTTGATCCAGTTCCACTGTTAGCTAGGACTCCCGGTATCTCTTCCCCGGTCAAAGCCATCCTAGTAGCTGCTCACAAGCCATCTACTAGAAGGGTTTATAATAGCAAATGGAAGCGTTTTTCTATCTGGGCAGAGCACAAGAACTTAGACCCCTTCACAGCTCCGTTGCCAGCAATATTAGACTTTCTATCGGGGTTATTTGACCAAGGTGCTAGCTCCTCCACAGTCAAAGTACAGTTGGCAGCTATCTCTCATTACCATGTTGGATGTGATCTGGGTCCTTTGACCTCGTCCAGATTATGCAAGGCCTTCTTAAAAGCACCTTCTTACTAAGACCCCCGGTGAAGGATGTAGTCCCTCCTTGGGATTTAGCTGGTACTCCAGGCTTTAACAACTTCCCCCTTTGAGCCTGCAGCTTAGGTGGATCTGAAATTCTTATCCTGGAAAACAGCTTTTCTTGTTGCCATTACTTCGGCAAGAAGGGTTTCAGAACTTCAAGCCCTTTGCGCCAAGCCACCGTACTTGACTTTCCACAAAGATAGAGTATCCCTCAGGACCAATCCCTCCTTTCTGCCCAAAATTGCGTCCGAATCTAACATCAACCAGTCTATTAATTTACCAGTCTTCTTTCCCAATTATCAGAATAAGGATGAGTACAAGTTGCATTCCTTAGATGTACACAGACAACTACGATTCTATTTACACAGGACAGCTGGTCATAGGGAATCAGCCCAGCTGTTTGTATCCTTTGCTAAACCTAGTCTGGGGAAACCTGTTTCGAAAGTCACATTGTCCAGGTGGATTTCCCAGTGTATTCTTCTGGCTTATGAGAGTTCTGGCCGGCCTGCACCTCAGGGAGTCCATGCCCATTCTACTCAGTCTATTTCGACCTCCACTGCTTTTCGTTCTAGAGCATCTTTGGATGACATTTGCTCAGCAGCCAGGTGGGCTTCATCTCATACCTTTATAAACCACTATAAGTTGGATTTTGTCTCCAGAGGGAGAGCGTCCTTTGGCTCCGCAGTGCTCCGGAGCATCCTTCCATGAGGACCTCCTAAGATTCAGGTAGCTGGGGACTCTGTCTCATAGGTTGATGCACAAATGAAGTTAACTACTTCAGATTAAGAAGTTATGTACTCACCATAACGTTCCATCTGAGTAGGTAAACTTCATTTGTCAGCAACCGTCCCTCCCTCCCTCTGTCCCCCTGACCTACTTGGATGTTCATGGTATTCCTGTGTCATGACGGATTGTATCCAGGTTAACCTATAGAGGTCTCCTCTTCTATGATATTGCAGGTGTTGCTTTTAGGCAAACTCGATCTGAGGTCAGTAAGGGATGGCAGGGGATTATGGGTAGGGGGAGGAGCTTGGGGCTCGGATCTCAGCTGTTGGAAATTGCCGGCTCAGATCCGATATGGATCCGACAACCCATAGGTTGCTGACAAATGAAGTTTACCTACTCAGATGGAACGTTATGGTGAGTACATAACTTCTTATTATGTATGTCTTGTCTTAAACTGCTGGTGCAGGTGTGTGTGTTAAAGTGTGGTATATGCTGAGCTTCAAGAATGTAACTACAGTGTACCCTACTGGAAAAGTACAGAGTTAACTTGCAAACTCTAAGAAAATAAGTGAATTATTTATGATGGAGGTTATCTCACCTAGGAGACAGAATATCTGCAGCTAGAAATTCTTTTGATTGTCTGGAAGCAGAAATAATTACAGGTTTCAAAGGTGAAAGTTTTTAACTGTTTTACAACTTCCAGTTCCAGGCAAACTTCTGAAAAATAAGTATTTTGACACAGAGGTGACAAAGAATGCTGTAATCTAAAATAACCCAGCAGAAATGTTTTATAGTAACTTAAGAACCATCTCAGAGAGTGAGTCTGTGCATTTTGTATTTGTCTTTGGATCTGACAACATCCATCTTCAGCACTTCTCATTATATTACAGTGATTTCTCTTAGAGGTAGATAGGAACTTAGTTAGATTAGTTTAGATGTTTTCTGCATTTATGTGAGACTGTTCTGCAATGTTGTTTTAAAGTATTTCCTGTGATTCTGAACTCTGTTGTCACTGTGTTGAGTTATTCAGTATTGCCTTGTGCTTTTATTATTTATTATTAAATATATTTAAACCTTTTAATTGTGGCTGGTTTGATGTTCTTCGTCTTCCATTGCTGCAGTCCTTACTATTGGGTATAGTCCGCATCCAGTCGGCCCGAATACCAGAGTATAAGGCTGACGTCGGTCAGGGCACATTAGACTGACGTCAGTACGTCAGGGTACTACGCATGACCGGCGCCATATCCTCAGTCTTTTGCCGCTGGTCCGATGCAGAAGCAGTTTTAAGTGCAGGTTGGCGTTCTGAAATATTTCGAGTTTCAGACCGAATCAGAGTTGGCTAAGTAACATTTTTTTTTCTTGCCTCAGTATTTAACCGGATGTCAGAAAAGTGAATAACTGTATTTCTTGTGGAAACAAATACCTCGGGATTACCATACATTGTGTATACCTTGTTTAGGGCCTGAGCGTTGGTTGCCGCCTTGTGCTAGGTTTAACAAACGCACTATTAAGAGGAGGTTAGACTGTGCCAGATTAGTGTTTGGGAAGCGTTGCAATTATAAAATGCCGCCGGATGAAGGACAAAACCCTAGGGTGATGAACCGGCAGTCTCGGGTTCTTTAGGTGGCTCAGTGGAGCCAGAGGTTTTGCCAGGAGTTTCTATGGAGTCTCAGGCAGAAACTTTACTGTTACAGGATGTACCCTCTCAGGAGGCAGGCCAGGCTGAGGGGCTTCTCAGGTAACTATTCTTCCCTCTCTCCCCAAAGTAGTTAGAGCCACTCCATCTGTTGTCAAAACTTCTTTTAGAGGTAGGCCAACTACAACTTCAGTAGGGGCTTCTCCTAGCCTTCGGTTCTGTACCTAAGAAACATATGCTTAAAATGGCAGAAGATTTGATTACTATGATTAGAGGTTCTATGGGCCCTCCTGATAAGAGGCCTAGGGTGGAACCAGAGTTTGACAGTTTTGAACAGGGTTCAGGGCTTCTGAGTCTTCTGAAGATTTGCAGGAGTATCCTCATTATTCTGATTCTGATGTGGATGATGCCACTCTTCTCCTCCTGAGGATTTTTCATTTTCAGAGACTCTGCATTCCATGAGGGAGCACTTTAAATGGGAAGGCCAGGATTACTCTGATTCCAGGAAGAGGCTTAGGGTTTTTACCCCAGCATAGGCCCTTAGCTATACCTCCTGTGTTGAATGTGGTGGAAGATGTTTTTGCAGAGGCTTCCCTGAACCCTGATTCTTTGCCTCCTGCTCCTGTTAAACCTGATAGGTACTATAGGGTGCAAGCTCATAAGTATTTGTTTAAGAGTCCTAACCCAGAAACTGTTTCTCAGGGGCCTAAAGGTGTTAAGGCCTCTGTGGTAAAAAATCCTGTTCCCACTGACAAAGAGGCAAGGGCGTTAGATAGGTGGGGTAAGAAAGTGTATACTTCTTCCACTCTAGCCATGAGAGCATTGAATTGTCAGTTTCACATGCTGAAATATCAAAATTTTCTCCTTTCACAATTGAAATCTAAGGTGGATGCTTTGTATTGATTGTAAAGACTTGCTGGATTTAGTTTATGTGTCTGTACAAGTGGGCAAGCATTCTTTGCAATGTGGTTTTGATGCTGTGCAGGCCTCCTCGAGGGTGGCTGCCACTAGTTCTGTTCTTCGCAGGCATGCCTGGTTGAGGGATCAAAATTTGGCTGAGCATGTTAAGACAAGGATTTTGGATGCTCCTTTACAGTCTGATGTGTTGTTTGGTTCACCTGTGGAAGCAGTTTTAAAGAAAATGGAGGACAAAGCTAAGTCTATGCAAACTGTTAAACATTTTTGCAGGTACAGCCACCAAGTTTAGTAGAAATTGGCCTGCTAAGGGGTGGACATATCCTGCTTATGATTCCCAGTCTAGGGGTTCTTTTAGGACCTGCTCAGACTTCTGGTGAGGGCAGGTCAGTCCTTTGAAACAGACCCAATGACCTGCCTTTTCAGCTTGGGATTTAATTACTCAAGACAGATTTTATTTCCATACAATGCCCCTTTCAAAGGCACCAAATGGGGCCATTCAGCCAGTCCCTGTATCAGAAAGGGGCCTAGGATTTTATTCTCGCATGTTCCTAGTACCAATGCTGGGCAAAGATCACTGGATGGTAACTTTAGATCTCAAGGAAGCTTACCTTCATGTGCCTATCAGGCTGGTTCTGGCTCCAGTGATAGCTTACTTCAGGCTACAAGGACTTCAAATCTATCCTTATTTAGGCGACTGCCTGATTCTGGCTCAAGAAAAGGAAGACCTTCTACAGCATCTGGAATATCTTATAGCAGTGCTAAGATGCCTAGGGTATTCTAAATAAAGTCCAGTCTAGTACCCTCTCAAGACATGTGCTTTCTGGGTGTGAGACTGAATACAGCAGAGATGGCCTTTTTAACCCGGACAAACAAAAGAGTCTATCACTTTACTTCCATCAACTATCTCATCAGTCCGTGCTGACTGCAGAGACAGTCCTTCAATACAATGGTATCTCATTTAGACACTGTCATTCCAATAGTACCTTGCCTTCAAAGAGAATTTTTGTGGTGGGCTCAGGAATGTCACCTAAACAAGGGACTCTCTGTGAAGATTTTACCGACAGATGCCTCGGACATTGCTTTGGGAGCTCATCTAAATGTAAACTGGATACAAGACAAGTGGCCTGCCAGACTACATGATGTACATATCAACATGAAGGAGATGTTAGCAGTCAAGGGGAACACAAGCAGATGAAGCAGACAAATCATGGATCCCTCATGTATTTCAGAAAACTCCAGACATAGATCTGTTCGCTTCTCCACTAAACCACCAGCTGCCACAGTTTTGCACAAAGGGTTTCATCACACAGCTTGGAAAGTGGATGCTCTGTCTTTCAATTGGACAAACCTTCATGTGTATGCCTTTCCACCTCTGCCTCTTCTTCCAAAGGTACTGTTAAAGGTCAGACAGGACAGGCCAAGGATGATTTTGATAGCTCCAGATTCAACACTGGTACCGAGTCTGGTAAAGAAGCCTCCATGGCCTTAACCTTTGATTCCACATCTGTTATCAATGTCAAGCTTCACTCTTCATCTGACAGCCTGGCATATTCTGTGTTGACACACAGCAGGTCTCAACTTCCTCAACAAGTTTTAAATGTGATTATGGCAAAATGGAAGAGATTTTTATTTTGGAGTAAAGCAAAGAATTTGGAGATTTCTGGGCCTAATTTGAGTATGGCTCTTCAATATCTTACTGAGTTACTGGACAAGGGTCTGTCCTTCTCTTCCATTAAGATTCATGCTGCAGCAATCTCAGCTCACTATGATTGTGACCCACCATTATTTTAGCATCCTTTGTTCAAGCAGTTTCTTCAAAATATAAGACCCAGAGCTCCTACTCCTGCTTGGGATCTCAATTTTGTGTTGGAAAACTTACTCTACAACCTTTTGAGCCTGCGGCTACTGCTGAATTGAAATATTTGTCATGGAAGACTGCTTTTTTGTTGGCTATTACTTCTGCAAGAAGGGTGTCTGAGTTGCAGGCCCTTATGGCAGTCGAGCCCTTTTTGATTTTCCATAAGGATAGGGTATTAATCCTTCCTTTATGCCTAAGGTGGTTTCTAGTGTGGCTTTAAACCAAACTATTCATTTGCCTACTTTTATGCAGACCCCCAAAATAAAGGGGAAAAGATTTTGCATACTTTAGATGTACACAGGCAATTTATTACTTAAGCAGGACTAAGGATTTTAGGCAGTCTCAGCAGTTGTTTGTTTCTTTTGCTTTGGGTTAGGGCAAGCCTGTGTCAAAACAAACTATTTCTAGGTGGATTGGCTTTTGCATTGCATTTTGTTATTCCCATCATGGCAAGGTGGTTCCAGCTGGGATTAGGCCTCATTCCACTAGGGCTACTGCCGCCCAACAGCATTTCTGGCCACTAAGGATATTTTGGAAGCAGCTACTTGGAGTTCAGTGCATACTTTCTCTAAGCATTATCACCTTCCTATCTACTCTAAGTCTAGGGCTGGTTTTGCCACAGCTGTTTTGCAAGGCATGTTGTCAGCTCCTGCTTCTTTATGATTTGCCAGCCTCCCTTACCTCTGCTTTGGGATTCTACCCAATAGTAAGGACTGCAGCAATGGAAGACGAAGAACATAGTACAGTTTTGTACCTACCATAAATGTAGATGTTTCCTTCCCTCTGTGTTAGGTGGTTGTGTAGGTGAGTTTACCTGCTTATATTTTTATATATATTGTTCATGTTTTGGTGCAGGTATTTTGGGCCTTGTCTTTTTAGGGTCTTCTGACATCTGGGGCAAGAAAAGACTGAGACGTCAGCTCTGGTATTCGGGCCGACTGGATGCGGACTATACCCAATAGTAAGGACTGCAGCAATGGAATCCTCGAACATCTACATTTATGGTAGGTACAAAACTGTACTTTTTGGGATATTTAAACTCTTAGCATGCTTGCATATGTATTTGACGACACTGTACAGGCCACTCTTAAATAGCCTTAGTCTTGGATACACTTGCCATTTGGATAATAGTAACATTACACAGTAGAATTGGTCACCCTTTGTGAAGGGCCTTATAGTAGCTGATAAGAGTGGGTGGTGGCAGCTGGAACTACCGTACAGTCTGGGCAGAAGGGGGCCTAGCTAGTGAACCTGTGCCAGCCTTTCCCAGGAGTGTCTGTGTGTTTGTAAATTGATCAAATCTCAAAGTGTATGTGTGTGTGTATGTGTGTGTGTGTGTGTGTGTGTGTGTGTGTGTGTGTGTGTGTGTGTGTGTGTATCAGCTACTTGGGCAGGGACACAAAGTACTGTTTGGACAGAGAGGGTGCTGGAGGTTTTGGTTAGACCACCCGGCTGAGATCGTAACTCTATAGCTGTGCCAGTGGGGAGTATTTTTGGGGATCTGGATAAAAAGAGAGAAATCAGCCCCAGACTGACTGTGATCTCTGTATGCTCTTAAGGGAAATTGTACTTTACTGTGTATGTACTTGTCATCCTCCCAATGTGCACAACCCTCGCTGATGTTAGTGGTGAGGATTGAGGCTCCTTGATTACTGGGGCAGTGCAGGAGCATCACACTATGTACATAATTTTTATTTACCTTAGTAAATGGGTAGCATAATAAGCCCATAGGAAATGGGGGGAAATACTGAATAAACCTAATGGCATTAAAAATGCCTTGTATGTTGCACCTTTTTCACATCTTTGGTATCTTTGTTGTTATAAAAAGGGTACTATCACTTAGACAAGTGATTTGTGTTACAAGGTTTAAGAATATCAAGTTTGCCAACCATATAACATAGAGGAATAAAGCCATGACTGTGGCTTAGATGCACGGGGGGGGGGATTCAAGTAGTTACCCAGGTGCAAGAGGAGCCATTACAGATGGAAGGTGGGTCAAAATGAATGAACAAAACCCCTCCTCTGGGGAGGGTTTGTGAAGATCCTGCTTCATGTGTGACACCTACTGGTGGCTGGGAGTTGGTTCCTGAGGTACCCGCTGTCAGAAAAGTGCAAGCAAGGAAGTCTGTCAAGGTTTTATAGGCAAGTTTGGGCTCACATGCTCCTTTATGGCACCAGTGCATGACTAATGCACCCTGCTAAGTAAGGGGCAAGGGTAGGGCGACTGAAGGTACAGCAAAAAGCTCTGCATCCCAGCACCATTCAGTTGTTATCCTACTGCCAACAGCTATGATCAGCTAAGATGGGGTCAAACAGATCAGTGGGGTGGTAGGACTAGTTAAGTGGTCTAGTCCAAAAGACCTAAAAATGAATGTAAGAAAATCAAATTTTGTTTTTATTGTCTGAAAATGTCATTCTTCTTCTTCTGGGTTTCATATGTACCGCACCAGTAACTTGAATATAAAATAAGTAGTCTTTATGTATCTTTGTAAAATGATGTGTGTGGAGGAGGGGCTATTTAAATATGCTTAATTAATAATTCATTCCCACGAAGGCGTGCCAGCACAAATAATATATATATACAAATAGCTTCCAGCAAGTGTTCTTAATCATACGTGCTTCAAAAAAGGCAATTGCAGTTTAGAAAATACCAAATGTCAAACTCCATTTTCCTGACATTCTACAAAACAGATATCTGTTTTGTCTCCATTCAACAGTTAGGATGAGTACAACAAAGATAAAATTTGTGTTTTATGGTGCTGGTTAAAAGCAGTTGGGTATCACTTGGAGTTTCTTTCAAAGAGTTGTCACCCTAGTCGGTAAAAAAACAGCGTGCTGAATTTCAGTGCAGAAAAATCTGTTACATCTTTCAGTAGTTTCCAATATTTCAAATTAATTGATATCAAATTGTCCCTAGTGAACTTGCTAACAAAAGATAATGAGGTTCATGTAGCTGTGATCCCACATGCTACAGTTTAAATCTGTCAACTTTCATTGTACATTTACTGAAAACAGAAACCCATTGTGTTATTCCGCCATTTAATACTTCAGTCCTCAACTATTATAGCAAATTTCCTACAGAGTGGTTGTAACAGTATGTACTGGAAAATTTACATTACACTAATAAAAACTGATTTAACTTGTATGGTGTTAAAATATTGTTAGTGATAACTTATTTTGTCTGTTATTATACATTATTGGCAGATTATATGGAAAAATCAGATGTCATTTTCCTTTCTCGCCAGTATATTAATTCATACCCAGAAGTTGACATATTATACATTATTGGCACTTCCAAACATCAATTTTACATTGTTGAAAAAAAAAACCTCTTCTGTACAGTTTTCTGTAAGAATTGAGCTGTTATACGTTCTAAAAAGGTTGAAGTACTTTCCATTAAGAGTGTTTCTCACTATGCCATAAATTATGTAGTCACACAGTGATGATGTATGAAGTACTGATGGAAGTGTGCTGTCTGTATAGTTATGTTTTACATGAGATTACATGTTAAGAAAGGAAAATGATTTGAGAAACATGTTTTAGTATTCACCTTTGATAAAAAACAGACATATTCAGAAGGAAGGGTTGGAATCCTTTTGGTCAATAGTGGTGTTATGCTTAATCACTTTACAGCCGGCAGGATTACAGGATTTCCATTTGCAGCTGAAAACATTTCAGCTATCTCAGACATCTGGTGAGCTGACACCTGAGAAGCATTAGTATAAATAGTTTCCCCTTACCACAATATCAGATTTCCCACAACTCAAACACTGACATATCGAGTAAGGTCTCGCAGTTTTTTCAAGTGCACTGAAGCTGACTTGCTCTGAAAAAAAAATGATGTTAAATTAATTAATTTAATGTTTTTTTTTTGTAAGAACATACATGTTGGTCGTTGGGCTTGTCTGACTTTTTATTTTGTCCACTCCCTTGTTCTATGAACTTTTGTTTCACCTTTCTTCTTACGTGAAGTTTTTGTAGCTGATACAAAAGTATGTATTAAAAAAATTGTTGTGGATCATATTCTTGTGAGATTGTTGAACCAGATACCCATCTGATATCTTAAAATCTTTTGGTTGTCTTTATTTTTGAAAAATATAAAACTGAGCACTGCTGCTTTGTAAATATTAAATTAGCAAGCAGAAATTGAAGCATAGTAAAGCATGTTTTTTTTTCTTTCTTGTTCATCTTTTACACTTCTGTACATCTTTACAGTAAACAGCATCTTAATTTCTTACCTCATATTTTGGAAAGCTAAATAAAGATCTGGAAGGATATTTGTTGTGAAAATGAACTATCATTGACACGATCAGCACTGTAGCTCTGGAACAGTCTATCAGCTAATTTTATGCTTATGAGAACAGAAGGTTTGGTGTTATTTATTAGGGTAGCAGAACTGGAATTCTAAGGGCAGACCACTACCTGGAATGCATGAAGTCATGGCAGAACAGTCCAGTAATAGGGAATTAATAATGTAAGTGAAAAATATTTATTTTATATAGCTCTCAACCTCTGAGCTCAAGAAATCTTGACAAAGCCTAAAATAATAGAGAGACCAGGTCCAAAAATAGGGACAGATTTTAGATAATGCTCTTATAAACGTAGAAAGTTCTTGGAATAACACGATCTGTTAGCAATTAGCATACATTTTCTGAAGGGTATGAAGTCTAAAACTCAAGTTTATGTCATTTAGTGATGTCAGTTCTCAGTGATTTGCCAGAAAACCACACATTTTATGAGGAACGTACCAAATAAATGAGCCATAATTCTGGACAGTTGAGAGTTCTGTTTTATGTGTATAATCTTCACTATACAGATCTTTAAAAAACTGTCACAAGTTCATCTTCATATGTAGTTATATTTCCAGTGTCTTCAGGTGGATTATTGTAATTGCTGTCAAAAGTTTTAAAGAATGAAAGATGGCCTGAGAAAGTGGATGACCTTAGAGCTCCATATTCCTAATGTTATGTAAACGGCCGGCCTCAAGCTAGGGCAGTTAAAACCATACATCTAATAGCCTGTAAGACTAATGTGAAGTGACATAAACAGTTTACAACGATTGTCATACTTTGTGGTCACATTATAATTTTGGGGTCCCATTAATTTGTGCTGTGTAGCAGTTTTCTGAATTTTATTTATTTACTTAGTAAATCTGGAGCTCAAGTCTTCACCTATTTTGTCACTACCCATTGTTTTAGTGCCATTATGGTCTCTCTCACACACACACACACACACACACACACACACACACACACACACACACACACACACACACACACACGCGTGCGCTTTGTTTTATCCTGTTGTTCATGGCTTTGGTAAATTGGTGGAAACACACAAGACTGGGAGAGGAAACATCATTATACCAGTGTACACGTGTGTTGGGTGAAAAGTCCCGACAAAACTGACAAGAGAGATTAGAAATCAGACGAATAAAACTGAGACTATGTTTGTACTTATTACATTGTGAATGTACTACCTAGTTCTTCATATGTTCAAGCACACAACACATTTGGTTATGAACAGTTGCTCATACCATGCAATTTGAGCATGCAAATGCTCTTAACTCATTTACTCGAGCATGTCCAGCTACTAGCGATTGACACATTATCAAAGACACTAAAAAAGGCCCCACACCTCCATTACTTTATTATTTTTTCACCCTGAGGTTGGTGTACCTTACCAAAAGAATGATCACACTCAGGCATGAAAACTTGTCTCTCTGGGATGTTACAAGATTGTAGCACCCAAAATAAACCGTATCGTGCAAAAAAAGATCTCTATATTTGAAGTAAGCAACACCTCATGAGCAACTGACACCTTAAGCTGTTAAGCCTGGATGTCTTGAGTAGTAAGCAGCTGTGCTGTAAGCAGCTGACCCTATGACTTGCATTGCACTTCTACAGCCAAAATATTATGATCATACTACAGGACAGATTTTTAGAGCAGTAGTTGCACCTTTGGAACTTGTGTCAGGTACTTTGTCAGATTTTAAATCATGGTGTTCTTCAAGCCTGCATCAGTTACCACTATCAGAAAATAGTGGTACCCTTGTAGACTCTTTTTTTTTTTTTTTCATTGAGATGCAGTTTGCACCAAGTCAGTTTACTAGTCTGTTATGATCTTTTATGATTTGTGATTTTGCACTGCAGTGAGCATCCCCTCATGTCTTTTCTTGATGGACTTTGTTAAAGTGCCACTGCACTCCAGTTGATGAGAAAGCACAATTGTACCTTATTTTTTTTCACACATGAAGCTGAAGTGGAGCACTTAGCAGGCAGTACGTGCCATCGATTTAGTCAAATCTTAGTGCTGTTACTATAAAGTTCCTCAATCCTTTTAATGATAATGAAGGTAAACTAGCTTTGTTTCTGTGTGTTATGATGCTGAGAAGTTTGTCTACAGCATTTCATTGTTGGTAGCAGTAAAAATGTCTGTCATCAGCAATCCACAGGATAAGGGGCCAGAACCTATGTTACTGAAAAGCATTCATAGGCAGGTACTAGGCTATTGGCCCTATTGGTACAAGCCTAGCCGAAAAGGTACCCTGGCTTTCGCCACCCAAGAAAATTATTTTCCTGTGCCCCTGTCAAGCAGAACCACAGAAGTGATCCCCGGGGAGAATTTTCTATTACCCATCCAGTCATCAAGATTTTTCTTGAAGAGTGCTAATGAGGAGCTCTGTTTGACATAGATTGGTAGTCTGTTCCAGAGTATGGAAAGTCTCTGGGACAGGAAACGATCCCTCCAGCATGTTCTGTTTATTGTGGTGACAAGGTTTAGGTCCCTAGAGTGTGTAGCTCGGAGGAATTTCTTTAAGTGGAGCATGTCCAACATGGGTTTAACATAGCTTTGTATGTTAGGCAGAGATCGCCTCTGAGTAGGTGATATGCAACGGAGTAAAGCTGGAGTTTTTTGAGACTGTGTGCGTAAAGCATCTGTTTGAGGCCAGTAATCCTCTTTGTGAGGTGTTTTTGCGTCCTTTCCAGTTGTTGTAGATGTCTTGTGAGGTACATACCAAAAGGGGCATTGTACTCTATAATGGGTCTAATGAGTGATGAGTAGAGGGGAACAATGACCTCTTTTTCTCTGGATGAGAAACCTTTTGTGATGAGGTGTGCCACGCAGAAGGATTTCCTGACCACTGTGGTAATGTGATTATCAAAGGAGAGACTACTGTCCACCTGTGTCCCAAGGTCTCTTATCACACTTTCAGTGTTAAGTATACTACCGCCTATGTTGTAGTTCATGGGTACAGAGTTTTTACCAAAGGGGATGACAATGCACTTTTTGGCATTGAGCTTGAGACCATGTCTTTGACACCAGGCATCTGTCTCAGTGAGGCCCTTTTGTAGGATGTCCACATCGTTAGGAGTTTCGATTATGGCTCCTAGTTTGCAGTCATCTGTGAATTTAGTTAGCCAAAGACCTTCTGTGTTAGCCTGTACTTCAGAGAAGTAGATACCAAAAAGGAGAGGACCCAGGACTGAGCCATGTGGAACTCCACTTGTCACTGGTCTGAAGTCTGATTTGGAGTCTGCTACTTTCACAGTGTGGGTTCTGTCAGTAAGCCAGTTGTGACATAGGGATTTATACCTAGTTTAGTGAGTTTATCTATAATTCCAGAGTGGGGGATGGTGTTGAACGCCTTGGCAAGATCTAGATAGGCTGTGTGAACCACCTCATCTATGGCTTTGGTAACTACTTCAAAGAAGTCTATCAGGTTTAGGAGACATGATCTGCCTTTTACAAACCCAAACTGTGTAGGGTCCAGAGTTTGGAGATCTCCAATGTCTTTGTTTATGAGTTCCATGATGATACGTTCCATGGCCTTGCAGACGAGGCTCATCAGGCTAATGGGGCGGTAGTTCCCGGGGTCTGTTGTAGCCCCTCCTTTATGTAGTGGGATAACTGTCGCGGTGTGCCATTCAATGGGCACAAAGCCTGAGGTGAGGCTATGATTGAACATGGTACTTAGTTTGGGTGCCAGTTCATTCTGTAGTTCATGTAGAAGGCAGCCTGGGATGTTGTCAGGTCTCATGGATGCTGTGTTCTTGGCTTTGGAGAGTGGGGTTTTTACATGTGCAGCCGTGATTACAGGAACTTTGCATTCTTCCGGTATAAACATGGGCCCTTTAGGGGGTGAGAGGGGGGGTAAAGTTAGCAGTGAACCTGTCTGCCAGGATGTTGGCAATATCAGTTGGTTCTGTATATTTAGTGTCATTGTGCTGTAACTCAGAGCAGATCTGAGTGTTGCCATTGAGATTTTTGACATAGCTATAGAATGCTTTGTGGTTGTCTTTACAATCATACAATTTTGTTTTCATAACTAGCTTTGGAGGATTTTATGAGGGATCTCAGCTTCTTACTGAGGCTGACCAGGGAGTTCCTCCAATTGTGGGATTTTACTCTTTTTTGCAACAGTTTCTTTCTTCTGTTGTAGAGTTTGTTTATGGCAGAATACAACCAGATTGACTTCCTTTTTTTGGAGGATAGCATCTTGGTTCTGTTAGGGAGAGCATGATCCATGCACTCGTGTAAGTGCTTATAAAGTGCATTTGTGTAGGATTCAGCAGTCGTACCTCTATTGTCTATCTGCATGGTGTCGTGAAGTTTGCCACTTCTGTCTTAAGAAGCGTGAAGTTGGCTTTGGAGAATTTTTTTACGGTTGCTTTCCTAATGGGGGGTGGGAGGTGGGATGTGGATGTCTAGGGTGATTAGCTTGTGGTCGGATCTGACCAACGAGGAGCTGACCTCTGCTGTGGAACACCAGTCACCCATGTTGGTGATGACCAGGTCTTGGATATTGGTGCCCCTGGTGGGGTTGTGGATAAGTTGATCCAAGGCGTTGGAATTGATGATTTTCAGAAAATGTTGGGCAAAAGAGTTGATACATGAGTAGTTTTCCCAGTTAATGGTAGGGTAGTTGAAATCACCCATTATTAGAGTGTTGGGTTGTACCTTAATATTTTCCAGTGTATCAGGAAAAGAGAAATGGGAATCCTGGAGCATGGTGGGGGGTCTGTAGCAAGCTACAATCTGGATTGTGGTTTTGCCCAGAGTTCGTTGAACTTGGATAATCTCAGATGCATTATGTTGAGCAACTATCTTGGAGGTGTGGATATCCTTAATGAACGTGGACACACCTCCACCTCTAGTGTTTCGGTCCAGGTTTGGTGGCCGAAAGTTGTGGTATGAATTATAGCTTGGTAATGCAGGTGTGCTCTCTGGAGCTTTGAACCAGGTCTCTGTCACTGCACAGATGTCAGTGTTCTCCATTTTAAGGAGTGCCTCGAGTGAGTGCATTTTGAGGTTTAGACTTCTAGCATTGAGTAGCATTACCCTCAGATTTTGCTTGCTTGTACCTGTTATGGTGGTGAATTTGTCATTTGAACCTTGCCTAAAAAAAAGGCACTATAGGGGTGGCAAGAGCCTTTGCCAGTAGCAGGAATCCCAAGGGCGACAGGTGCAGGCCATCTCTGGCAAAGCAGCATGGTCTGTCGACCATGTCATCCCAGGCAGACAGATACTGGATTCCCTTAGAATGACACCAGTAGCTTAGCCAATTGTTAAAGTCAATCATTTTGTCCTTATTCTGGGTGATGGCAGGATGCTACTCAGGGCTAGGGTCATACCGGCCTGGGCTACAAGATCAGAGAGCTCCTCCATGTCTCTTTTCATGTAGTCCAGGGAGGTACATCTCAGGTCATTCACACCAACATGGACAATGACAGAGTCATATTTGTACTTGTTGTGGAGTGACCTGAGTGTGTGTCTTATGTGGCGGATCTTGGCACCTGACAGGCAGCTGACAGTAACTTTTTCCTTATTTAGCCTGGTGAGTGGAACATCAGTGTGCCTGACTATAGAGTCACCTATGACTAGAGTGTTGGGTACATTATGCCTTATGGGCTGTAGTTGAGTGGCACACTGAGTATGTGGGCTATGTGTCATTTGGGTTGTGTTGGGGGGTGGAGGTTGCTTGCATTTCTGCTTTGGAGGTCTCTGTTGTTTGCGCAGATTTTTACTGAGAGCCTCCACGAATGTAGGTGTGTGTTTTGTTCTTCTGTCGGTGTGTTTTGGTCGTGTAGGTTTTGAGGGACTATGTGATGAGTGTGGTGTGGTGCAAGTGTTTACCTTCTCCTCTTTACTGTCTTCAGTTTAGATGTCTGATCAAGTCCTAATTATGGCCCAGGTGACCTAGGCTCAGGTATCCGAAACACTGGCAGGGAGAATGGGTGTGCCCATGCCCTGGAGTAGAGCATTTACATTCCTTGTGAGGAGGTGTAGTCCATTGAGGGAAGTAGCTGTCAGGCATAAAACAGATGAATGCAGGAGGGGGGGATAAGGGATGGGTCATAAATGGGGGGGTAGAAGCAGATAAGTGCTTGACCCCTTCCCTGCCAAGAACACCCTTAGGTTCCTCACTGGCCTCAGGCTTAGAACAGAGATAGTCCGACGGCTGTAGGAGAGGTTGGTAGACCTGGCGTTGGATGTCGGCACCGAGATAAGCTGGGTTATGCTGGAAAGTATAAAGCAAAAGGGAAACCAAAAAAAAAGGGAAGCTCTTCTTCCTGTAGGAACATAATCTTTGGTTGTTGAGGATGACTCTTGGCCTACTGTGGTGTCTGAAGCCAGTGAGGTCAAGTCCATACATCTTCTGGCATTTTACAATTGGGAGGGTTGACCATCTATTTCTTGTGTTTTATATATTTGCTTAATATGTAAGGAATGTTACAATCTCAATGAAGAAATTTCTCTGTATATATATTTTCCAAAACAATGAAGAGGTTGTCATTTTAGTAAATGTTGGAATTATATTTTTGTTTTTTTCATCAAGACTTTGAAGTTTTAATTGCTGTATAGAAGTTCGATAATTTTGCTTACTGTGTTCAGATTTAATATGAGCGATATGTATAGATAAGACTTTGTTACTTTTTGGTGAGATAATAAGAAATAGTTTAACAATGAGGAAATTATTCTGTTTGTTAGCAATATTTCTTGGATTCTTCATTGCATATGTGTTAAATGTTTTGAATTACTTACTAGTACACAGCACAGTTTCCACCTTTACACTAGTATCACAACAGCCCTACTTAGCTTCACCAGTACCATTGACCTACACAAAATGAAGGGATCCCATTTCCTCCATCTTCTTAGACCTAGCCAAAGCATTTGATACTGTTTTTCGTCAGACGTTACTCGAAAATTCAGCCTTTCCTCACTCACATGGTTCAAAAGCTACTTAACTTAACCGACAGTAAGCTGTCAAGTGACAATAAAACCTCTCTTCCTCTTACCCGTTACAGTGGGGGGTTCCCCAAGGCTCTCAGTACTAGGTCCCCTACTATTCACTGATTTTACTGAGAAGCTGCATACTGCTACTTCTCTAGATTCTGTTGTCCAGTATGCGTCTGCACTGCACCTATCCTGAATTAACTCAAAGCAAAGACACAACAGTCGCTAATAGCTGTTGAGGCCTGGTTGTCAGACTTTCAGCTAATTCTGAATCCTTCCAAAACAAAGGTCATGTTATTTCACCCCACCACATTACGTGCCCCTCCAACATCATTCCAAGTGCATTCTTCCAATAATACCATAATATACTAGGTGTTGATCAAACAAAGTTATTAGGTGTGCAAATAGACCACACATTGAGATTTGATCTTTACCATTCCCAAACAATCAAAAAGACACTCTCAAAACTAGGTGCTCTGTACAGACTCAAACCATTCCTCACATTCCACTAGACAGGCTACTGCCAGAGCTCATTTACTCTCCACACTGCTAAATGCCTCTTCTATCCTTACTAATCTAAAGAAAACTGATCTGGTCAAATTCGAAACCTGCTACAATAAAATTACTAAATTCGCCACTAACTCTCCCCACAGTTCTCACCACTGCAGTGCCTTACAACAACTCAAATGGCTAGAATTACGCCTTTACTTAAACTATTCCCAACTTCTTATTTCCCACAAACGAGTACACCTACCTGACCAAACACCTGCCCTTCAAACATTTCTCCAGCCCTTTGCCAAATCTAGAGTCCTCAGATCCTCAAATAAATCACTACTACATGTAACCAAGCCTAACAAGTCAGCCAGGGATTCCCTCTACTCTAATTACATCTGTAATCTTTGGAATACAATACCACAGGCTATCATAACCCCTGCTGACCCAACCAAATTTATAAACCTGTTTAGAACCTTCCTCATTAACAAATGGCTTTGCCCATGTACTACCACTGACTAAATCCTTTACCAACAGTCCTTAACCAACTAAACCACTTCCGCTAAATAGACACATAGAAACATAATGATATGGATTTATTTCCTGCACTTCTTTCTCTTACCCCCATCTTTATGTGCTGCTCGCTCATAACCCCGTCTCACCTTAGCAGCCCACTACTCTCATCGCTCCTCTTATCTCCTGTACTGCTGGCTGTTTTTAAATATCCTCTGTAAGTAATATGACTGCACTAAATGCAGTGCTGTAAGGACTGTCAACCACTTTATATCATATGTTGTATTACTCTAACTGTACATCAAAGCATATAGGGTATTATGTTGTCTTGTATCTATGAAGAATGTTCAAGCCAATATAATGTCTGCAATATAACAAAAGTATGTAATGTTCAAATGTCTATGGAGCTTTTGTTTTTAATTCCTATGTTGTAAATGTCTGTGGAGCTTTTCTCTACGGGCCTTCGCTGAAAATGGCCTATGTCCCAGTCTGACTTTTCCCGGTAAACAAATGATAAATAAAAATAAATTAGTATTCAGTCCTTTAAACCTATTTTATATATTTGTATAAGACTGTCAGATGACAATATTGTCTTAACTGAGATCATTATTGCAGTATTCTAATCAGATGGGTTATTACTACTGACATCTGTCTCGGCTACCAAAACCTAATCTTCCCTGAATCGTATGCCTGATGTATGAACTCAGTTCGAAAGCATAGGCGAGTATAGGTGGACATATGAGTGAGAATCTTCAGATGACCTTGCTGCCAGCCTGAATATAGGTTGCACACCCATCAGACAGATTATCACTTGCTCTTTGGTACCATTGCTTCCTAGAAATAAACAGGTAAGTACCCTGTTAGGGACCTTCCTTTACTTGCTTAAATTATTTTGCCATATCTGTAGTAGATGTCAGGTAGGAGGAGTAAATGTGAGTGCAGTAGGCAATTTCCTTACAAAGACCTCTATACCCAGTGTCTCTCCTGTCTTGCTGTAGGACATGACTTCAAGGCCTGATACATTTTCCAGTCCTTTGTGATCCCATTTGTCTTCACTCAGCACTTTCATAGCCAACATCTGAAGCATTTGGCCCACTCCAAGATGGTGGATTCTGCTCCTCCTGAAGTACTTCCATCACATGAGAAATAAATTAAGAGGCCTAGACATGACCAGCAGTCTACCCACTCAGATTCCAACACACATACTGAGATTACAAAACCTACGGTACGTCTGACTCCACCTCTGATATCCTCTACCACTACCCTGCCAGAGGTCAGTACGGCACTGGAGGATCATATGACTGAGGAGACTTATTCTTTGGAGAAGTAGGAACTATGAATCAGAGAGACCAGAAGGCATCCCATAGTCTGGGAAGAGATTCCCGGAAAGTTAATTGAGGTATGTCAGGACTCTGAACCACTCTGCTTGGTTCAAGCAGAAGTCACACCAAAGAAAAAGTATCAGAAGACAAAGCATGTCCCTTGACCTCCCCCTTCTAGAGAAGGAATGGCTAGAGTTCTGTTAAGGTCTGTTCAAGGCCATTATGGCCTTGAAACCTCCTTCCTTTCCAGCTCCCCCTCCTGCTCCTACCCCCTCAGGAAATTAGAGTTGATTTCATCTTCCTCAGAAGATGAAGATGCCTCTGACTCTGACCATTCCCTGGTTTATTCCTCTCAAATTCACTCCCCTGGCCAAGTTCCTTCAGATGATGAAGACTGCATCTCCCCTGACTTCCCATTGAAATAAACTTATTTTGGGAAGACAATTATGAACATGGTAAAACATCTTGAGTGTGAGTTAAGGCAAATTTTAGTGGTCCAGCAAAGGAATTACAATCTTTTGGAAGTGGGTATTCCCACCTTTCTCCTGTCCCTCCAGTTCTGGAGGCCTTTTTGGATGCTTTGCAGTCTACCTCTACAGCTCCTGATTCACAACCTCCTGCTTGTAAAAGACCAGACTAGTTCTACAGAGTTCCAGAAGAGCTTAAATTCCTGTGTTAGAACCCTGTGGCAGACTCTTCTGCAGTATTTCTCTCTCTCTCCTGACAAACCTTCTGAATTTCATCCCAATGCCACTGCCCTCCCTACAGACAAAGACAGTAGGGCCATGGATAGGTGGGGATAGCAGGTTTATGCTTCCTGTACTCTGGCAATCAGTGCTACTAACTACCAGACCCAGATGACCAAATACCTGTTGTCCATACCCAGTACTTTGATAAAGGTAGTGGTGGAGTCACAAGGCTCAGACTCTTAAGTAACAAATGCTGTTTCTAATTATTCAGGATACTCAAGTAGCCATTACAGAGTATAAAATGTAGGTATCATGATGTGGACGCCTCTTCCAAGCAAATACTGCTGGCTCTGTCATTCACAGATATAAATGGTTGTGCAACCAAACTATGCCAGAGGATTTCAATGCTAAGCTTATTGATTCACCTTTAGGCAGAAATTTTTTATTCGGTCCACAGGCAGCCAATCTGTTTAAATCCTTAAAGGAATAAGGCAAAACTGTCAAAGACTGCAGACGAATTGTGCTTACCTGTGTGTCTAAATGCTAGAGCAACTACACAGCCAAGCCTACATATTTTGTTAGAAAAATATTCCAGACCTTGTCAGAAATACAAGAAGGTGTCTAGAAAGAGATTTCTAAAGACACCTCCATGGGAACCCAGATCTGGGAGACCTCCCTTTTCAGAAAACTCTCTGTGACACACCTTCACTAAACTCTACAGAACTGATGCTTTTCAAGATCCAGAGCTGCCTTCACTAGGTCAGGCATCCTTAGCCAGTTCCCCTCTCCATTAGCAGCCTCCCTTCATCTACTTTCAGATGTTCTTCATGTTTCACTGTTGCAGTTCTCACATGTGGGTTATCCAGCTCACGGTAGCCCTCAGTCGGCCCGAATACCAGAGTCCTTGGTATATGACGTTGGTTGCCGCCGGTTGTAAAACTGATGTCAGAACATCAGGTATAAAGGGAGGCAGCCGATGCCATTTCCTCAGTCTTTCTTGCCACGGAGCCCGAAGTAGATGCAATTCGCACTAGTGCCGGCCAGCCGTTTACCTTTGTTTTGCTTCCCGACTACCAAGATGCTCACCCTTCAACAGTTACTACCAATGCTGGGCAAGGATTCATGGCTGGTAAATTTGGATCTCAAGGAGGTTTATTTGCACATCCCAATAAGGGAAAGTTGCAGGCAGTTCCTTCGCTTCAGGGCTGGGGAGCATCACTTTGAATTCTCTGCATTGCCCTTTGACTTATCTACTGCTCCCAGAGTTTTTGCAAAGTGCTTGGCTCCAGCCATTGCTTTTTGCAGGCAAAGAAACATTCAAATTTATCCTTACCTGGACAACTGTCTCATTCAAGTGAACTCCCTAGAGCAACTAGAAAAGGATTTGAATTTCGTGAAGAACATTCTCACCTCTTGGGGTTACACTCTCAACGAAAAGAAGTCAAAGTTGGTTCCTACAAGGGATATTGTTTTCCTGGGAGTGAGTCTGAATACAGCCACCCAGATGGTATTCCTCCCTCAACAGAAGCAAGAAGACCTTTTGGCTTACTTCATGAACTTGGCAAGCATGACCCAGCTCTCTGCAAGGCAATTCCTGCAAGCACTGGGGTTCATGGCTTCAAGTATTTTGATGATCCCATATGCAAGGCTGCATATGAGAAAACTTCAATGGTACCCCAAGAACCTTTGGTGTCAACACACACAGGACTTAGACTTGATTCTTCCCCTGATTCCCTGTCTACAAATGGAGTTCCTCTGGTGGGCGACAGCCTGTTCTCAGAACAAGGGTCTGCCTTTCCGCCCACCATCTGCCAGCGAAACTGTCACCACAGACGCCTCAGATGTTGCATGGGGGGACTCATCTGAAAGGCAGGGGCATATAGAGGACTTGGAGCACCCAGCAGATTCATCTACACATAAACTTAAAAGAATTGATGGCAGTGAAGCAGGCCTTGCTGGCTTTCAAGGACCTACTCTACCCTGGGACTCTGCTGATCAGGACAGACAATACCACAGTCATGTGGTACATCAGCAAGCAAGGGGGGGACTCGCTCTTAACCCTTGTGCAGACAAAGCATGAGGCTATGGTCCATAGCAGCATCCATGGGCTTACATCTAATAGCCCAGTATCTTCCAGGGAGGCTAAACTCCTTGGCGGCTCATTTGAGCAGACATGTTATGGGTCCTCACGAGTGGCAACTGAACAAAGACATTTTCCATCACATCACTCATCATTGGGGCATCCCACAAGTGGATCTTTTCTCCTCTCACACCAATCATCTCCTTCCAACCTTCTGCACCAGGGAGTTTCACAACAAAGCTTGGAGGGTGGACGCGTTGTCCTTCCCATGGACACATCTCTCAATTTATGCATTCCCTCCTCTGCCTCTTCTTCCCAGAGTACTGCTAAAGATCCGGGACGAAAAACCAAAGGCTTTTCTGATAGCAACAGATTGGCCCAGGCAGCATTGGCATCCCCTCCTTCACAGCCTTTCCCAGGCTCAGCCTTGGCATCTTCTCCTGGTACCAGACCTGTTGGTTCGGGGGGGGGGGGGGTTGTTCATCCTCATCTTCAAACTTTGCATTTAACTGCCTGGCTAATACTTTAAATCTTTCCCAACAGGAGGTTGAAGTTCTTCATGAGGCCAGGAGGCCTAGCACCAGAAAAGCCTATGCAGATAAATGGAAGAGATTTTGCTCTTGGATGCAGTCTAAAGGAGAAGACTCCTTCTCATCCTTCTCTTTCCCTCATTTGTTACTACCTAGCAGGATTGCTTAATGGTGGACTTTCCTTTTCTTCAGTCAAAATTCACGCTTCAGCAATTTCGGCTCATTGTTCTTTTGAGCAACCCATTTTTTCTCCCCCCTGATGAAACAGTTCCTGAGGGGAGCTAGTAATCTTAGGCCCCCCCAGAAGAGCTCCTACTCCTGCTTGGGATCTTAATTTTGTCCTGGAAAAACTTACTCTGCCTCCCTTTGAACCAGCTGCCTCTGCAGATTTGAAGTTTCTATCCTGGAAGACTGCTTTCCTTTTAGCTATTACTTCAGCTAGAAGGGTATCTGAGCTGCAAGCCTTAATGGCAGTAGAACCTTTCATTATTTTTCACTCAGATTGGGTTTCTCTGAGAACTAATCCCTCCTTTATGCCTAAGGTAGTTTCCAGTTTAACCCTTAACCAGTCTATTCACCTGCCTACTTTTTTCAACAATCCCTGAAATAAAGGGGAAAGGATTCTGCACTCTCTTGATGTGCATAGACAGCTGAGATTTTACTTAGACAGGACTAAATCCTTTCGAAAATCTGAACAGTTGTTGGTTAGTTTTGCTCCTGGGGCTCAGAGTAAAGCTATTTCAAAACAAACCATCTCCAAATGGATTGCTCATTGTATTCACTTTTGTTACCTGCAGCATGGGAAGGTTCCCCCTCAGGGTATTAGTACCCATTCTACTAGAGCAGCCTCTACCTCTGCAGCCTTTCTGAGAGATGTGCCTATTAAGGATATTCTAGAAGCAGCTACTTGGTCTTCCGTCCATACTTTCACAAAGCATTCCAATCTACCTTTGTTTTCTAAATCCAGGGCTGGTTTTGCCTCTGCAGTTTTGCAGGGCCTCCTTACCAACCCTTAATCTGTGATTCTCTGTCTTTTTCCTGGGCTTTGGGAATCAACCCATATATGAGGACTGCAACAGTGAAACACAAAGAACGTAGTACAGTTGTGTACACTTACCATAAATGTAGATGTTCGAGTGTATTCACTGTAGCAGTCCTGGTTTCCCATCCTCCAGTCCCCCTTTTTTCCTAAAGCACAGACTATATATTTTTATTTTTTGTATGACGTGTTCAGGGTGCTACCTTCCTGGGTTAGCCTTCTTCTGTGGTGCTCCTGACAGTTAAGGCAAAAAAAAAACCAGGTGGAAATGGCGTTGGCTGCCTCCCCTTTATACCTGATGTTCTGACATCAGTTCCGCCGGTAGCCGACGTCATATACCAAGGACTCTGGTATTCGAGCTGACTGAGGGCTACCGTGAGCCAGATAACCCATATGTGAGGACTGCAACAGAGAATACACTCTAACATCTACATTTATGGTAAGTGTGCACAACTGTACTTTCTGGGAATCATTGATCTGTTTGGAATACTGCAACAGTGATCTCAGTTAGGATATAGTACAGTTGTGTAAGAACTTGCTGTAACAATAGATGTTCTACTGATCACTTTTGCAGTATTCCTTCCCACCCTCATTCCCCTCTTTTTGGGATAACATTGCTTTATCTCTGTCTTTCTGCCTGTCTGTAGGACACTCAGACCAAGGGGCTTCAACCACTTCCTGGTTAGCCCTCCTAGCTGAACAGTCACTTTCTCAGTGGTCTTCAGGCTGATGGCTTAGAGAAAGACTGAGGATCCTTGCTCATACGTCCACCTATATACACCTACGATTGTAACCTGAGGTCATACGTCAGACTTGTGATCCAGGGAAGGTTAAACTTTGGTAACCGGAACGTCAGGTGTGATAAGCTGTCTGTAGTACCGTAACAGTAATCAGTAGGACATCTACTGGTTTGCTAAGTTCTTACAAAACTGTACTTTATTTTAGTAGTTAAACCAATCCATTAAATGTTTATCATTTAGATTTAAAATTTTATATTTATTTATTTATTTATTTGTTAATTAACCAGGTTGGTCTAAAGCTCCAGATGAAATTACAAATATTCAAAAAGAAATTACATCACAATAAGAAAAAATATATACACGAGGAGACCTGATTGGTCCCATAACAATTACAACATTCAAAATTGAAATTACATCACAATGAGAGTTTATACAGCATGGATGTTAACATAAATAGGTTTTAGTACAAGTTTTTGTATAAATGTATAATATATGTATATAGGCGTATTAAGAAATCGGTAAAATGCAATTGGAAATATCAGGAAAATCCAATTCTTAATAGAGGTACAATGAAAATAAAATTCCCAGTATCTTTTAACAAGGTGTTTACAAAACTTGAAATTTGGTGGAACTTTACTGCAATTATTTACATAACTAAAATAATGTAACATTTTTATTTTCAGCTATATTTATTGCACTTCCAGTACTGTCTAATTTTGAATGAGCATATGTATTTATTTGTATGTTTTTCCAAATGGCTTCATATCAATCCAGTAAACTAAAGTTTTTAAATTTGTCACAAATGAGTACATTTCAATATCAGGTGACCCTATTCCTCCCTTTTGCCAGGTTCATGTATAATGATTGTGTGCCACCCTTGGTTTATTATGGCACCATATAAAACTCAGTAGTAATTTGTTTATCTTTTTCTGAATTAGTTTATCAGGGATAATTAATGTATATTGTATAATGTATAGTATTTTCGACAATCATTTTTAAGTGCATTCTATTGTCAAATGAAAAAAATATTTATTACATTTTTGTGTTATATCTGTAAATTCTTCAGTTATTTTGTTATAGTTAGCTTGTGCTATAGTATTCATACTATTCACTACAGTTTTGTTTATCCCAATTGGAATTAAATTTCTGTCGTAAGGATTCATTAATGTGTCAGTGTAATACTGATACTTCTGTTTTATCTGTGTTGAATTTTAATTTGGAAATAGTTTCAAATAATTCACACTTAACTGTTTTGCCACTGAAACCATAATATAATTCTACATTGCTTACCATTAAAAGGTTATCCTGTGTAAATAAGCAAGTAGAATGTATTGTTTACATATGAAATCAAAATGCAATCATTGCTTTAGCTACAATTAGTAACTACAGTGAAACTGGATACTGAAGAAAAGGCCAGGCTTCTAATGAAGTCCGCTTCCTTTGCATTAATGAGAAAAGGCTAATATCCTATCTGGTTCTTGCTATTATTGGGGTTGAGGCAGTAAGTGGGTAGGCCTGAGTTTTGTATAACACCTCCTGACCTCAGAAGTTTTAAAGAACAGTAGAAGGCTGTTTGAATTTTTTTTCTAATAGCTTGTAAATACACAATTTGCATTGTTAAGAATTTTGTTCTGATGCCAATTGTTTTCACTGAGTCGTATGCAGTTTTTTAAGTATGCAGTCCATCACTACCATAGAGCAGTGTTTAAATTCAGTGTACTATTATATTGTAAATCCTAACTTATTGCTGCAGAGAAACTTTATGTCCATGTTATCTTGTCTAAAGGTAAAGCAGAAAGGTCAAGAAGAAGGAAGAGGTACCAAATATTTCTTAACTTGGAACAATTTTTTATTTTAAATATATTAAAGGACTATGAGGATGTTAAATTCTTCTGTATCTGATTTGTTTGATCCACTACAACTATGTATGATAGTAAAGTGACTGAATTTTCCTTACAGTAGTGAGCATTTGCTTGACTGGATATTATCTGCTTCATGTTCTGTTGCCATTGATAAGGTAAGTGGAGTGCTAAACTTATCTGAGAAGAAAGTGTACACAACTACCATCCTGTCTTCAAAGCCATTTATTTTCAGGCACACATGACCACGTTTAAAGCCTATATCAGCAGCGTGAGGAATAAAGATATTACTGCAGGCCAGTAAACCTGAGTTTGATAAACGGATCAGGTCTGTGATATTGCAGGCAGAGGAGGATGGTTGGGCAGGGCAGACCAGGTTGTATGCAAGACACATACCTCAATAGAGAAGTGGGTGGTACGGGTTGTCTCCTGCAGGCTGTGACTCATAAAATCATCGCTTAGTGCTAGCCTTCATTTGTGAGTGAGAGAGAGAACAGTCAGGCAGGCAGCTCATCTTCCCACGTGGGGTTAAGACCATAGAAATGCAGGGAAGTAGCTGATTGCATTAGCAATCCTCAGATACATGTATGACCACTTCCCCAGACACCTGTCATATTTGTACTGTTCCAGGTGCATCTTTCATGTGGCAAAAAAAAAATGGGCTTACCCTGATATGGCAGGATTTGATGGTTGGCAGGCATAAGGGAGCAGCGTCCAGAGCGACAGCTAAGAGGTCAGTGATCAGTTAACATGTCAGACTAAGGCTAAAGGATGTAGAAGTACAACTCTGTTAATACAACCCCTGGATAAGGCTCTGCTTTTGGAACCCCACTGGTGAAATGTTCAAAATGAAGGAAGAGGGAAAGACTTTGCAGTCAGTGAAACAGTTGTTTCACTCCTCCATGCCTAGGTATGAGAGGAATTATCCAGTGATGTATGCTGAACAGAGTCGAGGGTAAGGAAAAAAGCCAGTATAAATATCCCCAGCCAAGCTGGAACTTTGGATCCGTCCTTGCACCATCCAAGGCAAATTTGTACGGATAGGCATCTATCAACATTTCAGCCCTCGGATGCTCACATGAAGCACATTTGGACATTTCCACCCTCCCAGAAAGGAATGCCACAGGAGAGTATTGACTCCAATAGCTAAAATTCTGCAAACATTCACCATCCATAAAGGGACCTCAGCTGGAAAGGTCTGACAGCATATGCATTCCCACCTCTTCCCTTGATACACAAGGTATTACTAAAAATCAAGGAGGAACGTCCAAGGATAATCCTGATAGCTCCAAACTGGCCAAGACAACACTGGTACCCATTGCTGAGGAGCATGTCTCGGGACAAAATGTGGTCAATACCCCTGATGCCTTTGATGTTAACTCAGAACAACTACAGCATCATGCATCCAAACCTAAAAACGTTGCAACTGACTGCATGGAACATCACATAGCAGCAACTAATCCAGAACTTTCTCAAAGGGTTAAAGACATTATCCTTGAAGCCCGCAGACCTTCAACAAGAAGGAACAATGCAGCAAAATGGAAAAGGTTTGTCATTTGGAGTGCTGAAAGAGGAAAAGATGTGTCGAATATAGATATTGCTAACATTCTGGAGTATTTGGCAGAGCTTCTACATACAGGCCTGTCCTATTCCTCCATCAAGATACATGCATCAGCTATTTCAGCAGAATACAGCTTTGATCCACCTGTCTTTTCACATCCTTTACTCAGGCAGTTCCTCAGAGGGATCAAGAATGTAAAACCTCCTAGGAAACCACCATTGCCAGCTTGGGATTTGAACTTTGTGCTAGAAAAGTTGACACTTTCACCTTTTGAACCAGCCACAACAGCAGACCTACAGCATCTATCGTGGAAAACTGCTTTCCTACTGGCAATAACCTCAGCAAGGAGGGTTTCTGAACTTCAGGCCTAATGGCAGTACAACCCTTCCTAATCTTCCACCAAGATAGAGTGTCCATGAGGACTAATCCCACGTTTATGCTAAGGTGATATCCAGAGTGTCTTTAAACCAGGCAATCCACCTACCTACCTTCTTCCCCAACCCACAAAACAGAGGGAAAGATTGCTGCATACCTTGGATGTACATAGACAGCTACGCTACTACCTGGACAGAACAAAAGTAACAGAAAAACTGACCAGCTTTTTGTAGCCTATGCAACAGGAAGGGAAGGAAAAGCTATTTCCAAACAGACAATCTCCAAATGGATAGGAAATTGCATACGATTCTGTTACTCCTTCCATGGAAAACCAATTCCACAGAACATAAGGCCTCATTCTACAAGGGCAACAGCCACTACCACAGCCTTCTTACGAGGAGTGGCAACCAAGGACAATATTGAGGCGGCTACTTGGACCTCCGTGCATACATTTGCCAAGCATTATAATTTACCTCTGTATTCCAGATCCCGAGCAGGGTTTGCCACTGCTGTACTGCAAGGGATCCTAACCACACCATAATCTATTCTTCCTCCTCCCTAGTTGGCTATGGTATTCTACCCAGTTATGACTGCAGATGCATCCATGAAGGACATAGTACAGTTTTGTACCTACCATAAATGTAGATGTCCGAACTGGATAGCATCTGCAGTCAGGATTACCCTCCCTCCTTCCCCTCTGTGGTACTCCTAGGGTATTTACCCTCCTAATAGCTAGCTGGTGGGGGGAGTCTCTTATGGTGTATTTGTTTGTATATATGTACATACATGCTTATTTTTTGTGCTTGCCTTCTATCTTTTTGGAAACATTGGCATTTACCCAAAATTTAGCCTTCCAAGAGGGCAACTGGCATCTGGGGCAAGAAACACTGAGGAAAATGGCGTTGGCTGATGCCTTTATACCCGAAGACCAGCAGAGATGACGTCGGGTGAAGTGCGACATCAGCCGAAGCCGGACCCGGACTTTGGAATCCAGCCGACCAAAGGGCTGCCTGACGACAGGACAACCCAGTTGTTATGACTGCAGATGCTATCCAGTTCGGACATCTACATTTATGGTAGGTACAAAACTGTACTTTTTGCCTCTGCAGTTTTGCAGGGCCTCCTTACCAACCCTTAATCTGTGATTCTCTGTCTTTTTCCTGGGCTTTGGGAATCAACCCATATATGAGGACTGCAACAGTGAAACACAAAGAACGTAGTACAGTTGTGTACACTTACCATAAATGTAGATGTTCGAGTGTATTCACTGTAGCAGTCCTGGTTTCCCATCCTCCAGTCCCCCTTTTTTCCTAAGGCACAGAATATATATTTTTATTTTTTGTATGACGTGTTCAGGGTGCTACCTTCCTGGGTTAGCCTTCTTCTGTGGTGCTCCTGACAGTTAAGGCAAAAAAAAACAGGTGGAAATGGCGTTGGCTGCCTCCCCTTTATACCTGATGTTCTGACATCAGTTTTATAACCGCCGGTAGCCGACATCATATACCAAGGACTCTGGTATTCGAGCTGTCTGAGGGCTACCGTGAGCCAGATAACCCATATGTGAGGACTGCAACAGAGAATACACTCTAACATCTACATTTATGGTAAGTGTGCACAACTGTACTTTCTGGGAATCATTGATCTGTTTGGAATACTGCAACAGTGATCTCAGTTAGGATATAGTACAGTTGTGTAAGAACTTGCTGTAACAATAGATGTTCTACTGATCACTTTTGCAGTATTCCTTCCCACCCTTATTCCCCTCTTTTTGGGATAACATTGCTTTATCTCTGTCTTTCTGCCTGTCTGTAGGACACTCAGACCAAGGGGCTTCAACCACTTCCTGGTTAGCCCTCCTAGCTGAACAGTCACTTTCTCAGTGGTCTTCAGGCTGATGGCTTAGAGAAAGACTGAGGATCCTTGCTCATACGTCCACCTATATACACCTACGATTGTAACCTGAGGTCATACGTCAGACTTGTGATCCAGGGAAGGTTAAACTTTGGTAACCAGAACGTCAGGTGTGATAAGCTGTCTGTAGTACCGTAACAGTAATCAGTAGGACATCTACTGGTTTGCTAAGTTCTTACAAAACTGTACTTTATTTTAGTAGTTAAACCAATCCATTAAATGTTTATCATTTAGATTTAAAAGTTTATATTTATTTATTTATTTATTTATTTGTTAATTAACTAGGTTGGTCTAAAGCTCCAGATGAAATTACAAATATTCAAAAAGAAATTACATCACAAAAAGAAAAAAAATATACAAGAGGAGACCTGATTGGTCCCATAACAATTACAACATTCAAAATTGAAATTACATCACAATGAGAGTTTATACAGCATGGATGTTAACATAAATAGGTTTTAGTACAAGTTTTTGTATAAATGTATAATATATGTATATAGGCGTATTAAGAAACCGTGTGTAAATGCAATTGGAAATATCAGGAAAATCCAATTCTTAATAGAGGTACAATGAAAATAAAATTCCCAGTATCTTTTAACAAGGTGTTTACAAAACTTGAAATTTGGTGGAACTTTACTGCAATTATTTACATAACTAAAATAATGTAACATTTTTATTTTTAGCTATATTTATTGCACTTCCAGTACTGTTTAATTTTGAATGAGCATATGTATTTATTTGTATGTTTTTCCAAATGGCTTCATATCAATCCAGTAAACTAAAGTTTTTAAATTTGTCACAAATGAGTACATTTCAATATCAGGTGACCCTATTCCTCCCTTTTGCCAGGTTCATGTATAATGATTGTGTGCCACCCTTGGTTTATTATGGCACCATATAAAACTCAGTAGTAATTTGTTTATCTTTTTCTGAATTAGTTTATCAGGGATAATTAATGTATATTGTATAATGTATAGTATTTTCGACAATCATTTTTAAGTGCATTCTATTGTCAAATGAAAAAAATATTTATTACATTTTTGTGATATATCTGTAAATTCTTCAGTTATTTTGTTATAGTTAGCTTGTGCTATAGTATTCATACTATTCACTACAGTTTTGTTTATCCCAACTGGAATTAAATTTCTGTCGTAAGGATTCATTAATGTGTCAGTGTAATACTGATACTTCTGTTTTATCTGTGTTGAATTTTAATTTGGAAATAGTTTCAAATAATTTTAACTGTTTTGCCACTGAAACCATAATATAATTTACATTGCTTACCATTAAAAGGTTATCCTGTGTAAATAAGCAAGTAGAATGTATTGTTTACATATGAAATCAAAAATGCAATCATTGCTTTAGCTACAATTAAGTAACTACAGTGAAACTGGATACTGAAGAAAAGGCCAGGCTTCTAATGAAGTCCGCTTCCTTTGCATTAATGAGAAAAGGCTAATATCCTATCTGGTTCTTGCTATTATTGGGGTTGAGGCAGTAAGTGGGTAGGCCTGAGTTTTGTATAACACCTCCTGACCTCAGAAGTTTTAAAGAACAGTAGAAGGCTGTTTGAATTTTTTTTCTAATAGCTTGTAAATACACAATTTGCATTGTTAAGAATTTTGTTCTGATGCCGAATTGTTTTTTTCACTGAGTCGTATGCAGTTTTTTAAGTATGCAGTCCATCGCTACCATAGAGCAGTGTTTAAATTCAGTGTACTATTATATTGTAAATCCTAACTTATTGCTGCAGAGAAACTTTATGTCCGTGTTATCTTGTCTAAAGGTAAAGCAGAAAGGTCAAGAAGAAGGAAGAGGTACCAAATATTTCTTAACTTGGAACAATTTTTTATTTTAAGTATATTAAAGGACTATGAGGATGTTAAATTCTTCTGTATCTGATTTGTTTGATCCACTACAACTATGTATGATAGTAAAGTGACTGAATTTTCCTTACAGTAGTGAGCATTTGCTTGACTGGATATTATCTGCTTCATGTTCTATTGCCATTGATAAGGTAAGTGGAGTGCTAAACTTATCTGAGAAGAAAGTGTACACAACTACCATCCTGTCTTCAAAGCCATTTATTTTCAGGCACACATGACCACGTTTAAAGCCTATATCAGCAGCGTAGAGGAATAAAGATATTACTGCAGGCCAGTAAACCTGAGTTTGATAAACGGATCAGGTCTGTGATATTGCAGGCAGAGGAGGATGGTTGGGCAGGGCAGACCAGGTTGTATGCAAGACACATACCTCAATAGAGAAGTGGGTGGTACGGGTTGTCTCCTGCAGGCTGTGACTCATAAAATCATCGCTTAGTGCTAGCCTTCATTTGTGAGTGAGAGAAAGAACAGTCAGGCAGGCAGCTCATCTTCCCACGTGGGGTTAAGACCATAGAAATGCAGGGAAGTAGCTGATTGCATTAGCAATCCTCAGATACATGTATGACCACTTCCCCAGGCACCTGTCATATTTGTACTGTTCCAGGTGCATCTTTCATGTGGCAAAAAAAATGGGCTTACCCTGATATGGCAGGATTTGATGGTTGGCAGGCATAAGGGAGCAGCGTCCAGAACGACAGCTAAGAGGTCAGTGATCAGTTAACATGTCAGACTAAGGCTAAAGGATGTAGAAGTACAACTCTGTTAATACAACCCCTGGATAAGGCTCTGCTTTTCGGGAACCCCACTGGTGAAATGTTCAAAAATGAAGGAAGAGGGAAAGACTTTGCAGTCAGTGAAACAGTTGTTTCACTCCTCCATGCCTAGGTATGAGAGGAATTACCCAGCTAATTCTGATTCCCTTCTGTCAGAGTCAAGGAAGAGGTAAGAAGAGCCAGTATAAGAAAAAAAATGTCAGGAGTCCAGGTGGGGAAGCTTTGGAGTCGCGGGTTCCTTTGCCACCAAGGGATCAGCCATGGCTCTATAAATCTTCTCCCAGCCCTCTCTCACATATAAAACCACATTTCAGCATTGTCCCCTACCCACCCCTCACCCCCCTGAAGATAACAGGAAGGGTAATCCAGTGCATAAGAAACCAGAAAAGTCCCAAAACACCAACAGGCTCTGCAGATAATGTGTCAAATGTAATAAATGACAGTTCCTAAGAAAGCCAGAAATATCAGGCATTCCACCTGTACCAAGGAACTGAATTTACCTAGCCACTCCCATCCTACAAGATCTTTTACATCTAGGAGCCAGGCCAAAAATGGATGATAACAATGGCTTCTAGTCAAGGTTTTCCTTAGTGCTCAGAAATGATGGTCCATAGGGGACCATCAATAGACCTGCCAAGGCTAAACACCTATCCCAAGGTTCCCAAATTCAAGATGATGACACTGCAGCTCATCTTAACACTTCTTTTCCCCTCAAGATACGATAGTTACCATGGATCTAAAGGATGTCTGTTTTTCACATCCCCATTCACAGGTAGCAGGGGTTCTTTCTCTGATTTGAGATGAGGAACTGTGCTGTGAATTTCTTTGGCTTGGCTATTTCATCCAAGGTTTCACAGACTTTCTGGGCTGTGGTAATTGCTTATTTCAGAGCCTAGGGCATTTAAATTTACCCCTACCTGGAGGACAACCTTATTCAAGCACTGGACCAGGAGGAGCTGGAGAAGACCTTGAAAATTTCCATGTTGACAAAGCTGGATGTTTTCATTCAGCATCCTCAAGTCAAACCTCATTCCTTCCAAGAAAGTAGTATTCCTTGGTTCTGTACTATATTCCTGCAACCAGCGGGCCTACCTTCCTACAGATGGGGGTGTAGTCTCTGTCTCTATATTTCCAGCAACTGAGGCGAGAAACAATGATTACAGCCAGACAATTCCAGAGAGTACTGGGAATAAAGACCTCCACAGTACTGGTTTTACTGGCCTGTGAACTACCTGGAATTAACATTCACAGTTCCTTGAGGACATTATCCCTATACTCTCCTGTATCTCCAAAGCGATACAGTAGTGGTCCAACCAAGTCAACTTGAACCAAGGGGTGTTCTTCAAAAAGCAATCCCACAATCAGGCACTAACCATTGAATAAGTGGCTTATTGGTCTATGGATTTGATTTTCACTTAGGGTGCGGGAGGTCTGGGGTTCAAATCTCAGATAAGCCAAGTGCTCGTGGGGTAGGTTTGGTATAAACACAGGACACAGGGTTTGATTCTGACTTCCAGTTACTGACTAAGCTTAAAATGGCCCTTCAGGGTAATTAGCCTAGTATTCATTTAAGAACTTATGCTTTAAAACTGGCTAGGAAGATACACTCAGGAGGCTGTAAAGTACAAGTGGCTTGGGATGCAAATCAAATGAATAAGAATATAAGTATAAAGGAGATGATGGCATTGATATAAGGGGACATGGTGTTCAATAGCATCTGGAAATCATGGGTCTTGCAGCTTCTAACAGACAAAAATACTATTTCACCAATTACATGAGATTAATGAAGTATTAAATACTGACCTGGATTGTAACATCAATGCTTTACATCCTATGACTGAAAGTACAAACTCAAAGTCAAACACTGACCAACAGGGGATTTATAATGTTAGTTTCATCACAACATACAATAATGACAGTGCTAGACTTAGTCTTATTATATACAAGAATTGGTCTTTCATTAGTAGGGCTAACACTTTACTTGAAAGATTTGGCACTTTGCCCAAAATTGTATATAGAAGGGGGGCCAACTTGAAAAATCTACTAGAACGTAGAGTTTCAAATAGGGTTGGGAGACCTGTGGTTATGTATACCTGCGGAGCAAGTAGGATGTGTAAATACATCAAGACGGGCAATTCTTTTTCTATTGGTAGTAATAGGAAGTTTTACCTTAATCATAAATTGAATTGTGAGTCTAGGGCAGTAATATACATTGCTACGTGCAACAATTGCCCGGCGTTTTACATGGGTAAAACGGAACGAAAATTCCGAGAAAGAATCTATGAGCATATTTATGCCATAGATAAAAATAAACTTGAAAATGCACTAGCTAAGCCCTCCAATTCATGTGGTAGTCATAAGTTCTGCTTTAAAGTTATCGATCAAGTGTTGCCTGACATTAGAGGTGGCCCTTCGTCATTGCTCTTAGAAGAACGTGAGTTAGAATGGCAACTGTATTTAAATGCTTTCTCTCATCCTGGTCTAAATGAGGCTTGTAACATCTCCTGTTTATTAAAACTTAAAAGTTTAACCAGGTGATGTCTTTGTTCGTATAAACTGTGTTTTTTATTAGTACAAGGTTGTTTTTCCCATACTAGTTGTTTTTAAATACAAATAGGAGTTTTTAATTAAGGATTTTCATACATACATACATTAACTTCCTTATAAATAAATAGTAAGCGTTTATATATATATATATATATATATATATATATATATATATATATATATATATAAAATATACACTTACTTCATAAACATTTGTTCATTTGACTACTTGTAATAGTTTGTATTCAGTGACACATTTTTTAAGATGTTTATTTATGTGACTTATTGTCACTAATATGTTTATTTCTTTAAATGAAGTACCTGACTGGTTCATTTTATCATGTGCTGTGCTGTGTTGTGTGATTTAAAAGAGTTGCACTAACTTAGCTTGTATTTCTGAGGAAGTCACCACACTTTAGGTGACGAAAAGCGTTACAAGTTTTAATTAAACTGTTCTACGTTTAAAAATACTCCGTTCTACTGTGGACTGTTGGAGTTAGTGTTTCAGTTGTATTTCTTGTTTCTTGTGTTTTGACCAGCTCATTTGTTAATTACTGTGTTACTTAACAGACAAAGGGGGAGGGATTCAATCCTGCACCTTGTGCAGGCTGGTTGCAAAGTTAAACTAGGTGGTATGTAGGCTGCCATTAATCGTCTGGAATTGAAGAACTTTATCCAGGCATATGCATTGGATGCCTTCCCCTTCAAATAGACCGGTTCCTTTCTGTATGCATTCCCCTCTGATCTCCCTTCCACCCAGAAAATCCAGAAATCAAGGGTGATCCTGACTCAGAGCTATATGGACCTAATACACTTCACCATAGAAAGCAGCCATGTTACTTTGGGCAATACTTAGCTGTATAAATCTCTTACCATGGGCATTTCTAGGGGACGAGTACATGGCTAATTAGCATAGTCCGCTCCCCTGGAATGCCTCATTAGCATTTAGAATGGCTGCAGAGACAGCCCACAGCTGCAGTGTACATCTTCATGCTAAAGGATTGTGATACCGTTGTCTCTTAATCAAAAGTGGTTACTATGAGGCTTATACCTTAAATGACCTTTCTGAATAGGGACCCATTTCCCTAACTCCTCTGGCTGGACATATAATTAAAATAAAAATTTAACATTCCCTATCTCTTTTATGTGTGTACTATGCAGAAGCCCATGACTGGCCCAATTTTCAGAGTCTTTGCATCATACGTAGCCAATGATTGTCCAAAGACTAACAGTTGGATGTCAGGGTATAAGAAGGGAATCCCATCCATGCCATCTTCAATTCTTTCTAGCTGTGCAGTTTAATGTGCTTTACATCTGTTCAGAATGCTCACTGTCAGTCTTGGCATTTCATTTTTCCAGAGTGTCTCCTTCTTCCAGTTAGATAAATAAACCGTTGGGGATTTTCCGTATAAGTTTAATGTTTAAAAATATCAACAACTAATTCAAGTGTGGGAAGCAAATTCCACAAAGATCTTCACTCATTTTGTCTGTTCTACTTTGCTCTTCAGCACAGCAGCATGATGTCTTTAATTGTCCAGACTCTCTTAAATTCTGAGCAAAAGCCCTCAAATGGGCTCTGCTTTCCTCAGGCATCAGACCGTTTGTTCACTGCTTTGAAAGACTTGTGGCACTGATGAATGCCATTCTTACAGACTCACATCCAGGTATTAGTCCTTGGACATCTGTTGGCTAGGGATGATACAGAGATTCTGGAAATTAGCCACCAATATAGAGTCCTCGTTTCGGTTCTCCTGGTGGTTTTGCAATCCACAGCTACCACCTGATCTTCTCTGTGACACCTGTGCACTGGCCCAGTAATCAATGAGCCTCAGTACTCAACACTAACACCAGTGAGGGCCGTCCACATTGGGAGGGATAACAAATCTACACACAGTAAAGTACAATTTCCCTTAAGAGCACACAGAGATCACAGTCAGTCTGGGGCTGGTTTCTCCCTTTCTCTCCAGATCCCCAATAAGATTCCCCACTGGCACAGCTATAGGGTACAGATCTCAGCCAAGTAGTCAAGCCAAAACCTCCAGGGCCTTCTCTGTCCAACCAGTGCTTTGTGTCCCCACCGAAGTAGCTGACACACACACTTTGAGATTTGATTTATATATAAATACACAGACACTCCTGGGGAAGGCTGGCACAGGTTCTCCAGCTATGCCCCCTCCTGCCAGGCTATAAGGTAGTAATCACTGCCACCAACTACTCTTATCAGCTACTAAAAAGGCCCTTACCAAAGGGTGTCCATTATCACTGTGCAATATTATTATCAAATTAGTAAGTGTGATGAACAGCAAGGCTTATTTGGAGTGGCTTTGTACAGTATCACTGTATACATGCAGTGTATTCTAGAGCTTAAATTATCTGTACACAAAACAGCTGCAGTTGAAAGGTTTAAAAATATTTAATAATAAATAATAAAAACACAAGACAAATATTCTCAATTCAACACAGTGCTAGTCAAGAGTTCAGAAATCACAGGAAAATGCTTAAAATAATACTTTAGAATAGTTTGACATAAGTATAGAAAACAACTAGACTAAATTTACAATTTTCTATCTAGTTCTAGGAGAGACACTAAACTCTTAAGATCCTACTCACATACAGAGCAAAGCAAGTGCTGGTGAGTGGTCAGTTCTGAAGACAAGTGCAAAATGCTTTCTCTGTCTCTCTCAGATCACTTAAATTGATAATACATCACTACTGACTCACTTTAGATTACATCATTCTTCTCGTGTTCCCAGGCTAACAGAAACTCAGAGTTTTAACATTTCTTTGATCTTGCACCTGGCCAGGCCTTTCAAGAAGATTCAGATTTCTCAGGCTCAGAAAATGAGGAGGGTTTGCTCTACTCTGGACACTTCCCATCACAAACCAGTTTCAGACTCAGATGACATCCTCTCTTTTGGGGATACTCTTCATAGAATGAAGGAGTCGTACATTTGGGAAAGCAGACAGGTCTCGCAAGTTCAGACCCATTATAAGAAACTGCTAAGTTTGCCTTCTTCCAGGCCACTGGTTATCCCTCCCTTAAATGTAGTACTGGATGATGTCTTTGAAGACATTGCCTTACATCCTGATTCTTTATCACTTGTTTCTAGGAAGCCTGACATGTTTTACAGAATGCTTGAGTCTCCCTTTACAAAAATCCCAGGGTTGACCCTGTCAGTAGTCTCTACTGAACCCACAAAAGGTGCAGGTAAGTGAACTACTAGACGTCCCTTACCTAATGATAGAGGAAGTAGACTATTAGTCAGATTTGGGAAAATATTCTTAAACCTCTGCTACCCCTGCAGTAACTGCATTGAATTGCCAATTCATATACTAAAGTACCTTGAATCTCTACAGGACAAAATTTCTGTCTAAGGTGGACTCTATTGCAGATAGAACCTTATCAAATGACATTCAGGAGACAGCAAGTGGAGCTTTACAAGCCTCCAGACACTCCCTGAAGTGTGGCTGTGATGCCTTGGGTGCATCATGCAGAGCAGCTCCCACAGCTTCTGTCATCTGCAGACATGCATGGCTTAGGACCCAGCACCGGATCAGGTCAAGGCTGAATTACTGGATGCTCCATTAGACAAGTAATTGCTTTTCTGACCTCCAGATCAACAGGTTTTTGAATGATTTTTATCTTTCTCCAGCACCAAGGTGCAGTAAGAATTACCCCTCAAAACCTTGACCTTTTCCCCTAGATAAGACAGGGGGAGGTCTCCTTTTAGCAAGAGATGCAGACAGTACAGGAGATGGCATCAGGAAGAATCATACAGAACAGGGAGCTTCAAAACATCCAAACAGCACAGAGAATGTGACTGTTTTCAACCCCAGCCCCCAATACTCCTACCCACCCTGCCTTCCAAACCTCTGGCAGTAAGATACTCCTTCTTCCAAAATCAATGGAAAATGATCACAAGGGACCAGTGGGTCATTAACATCATAGAAAAACAGGTACTACATCCAGTTCAGACAAACCCCACCCATCTTAGGCATTCCAATATCACCAAAAGAACAAGAAAGTATCTTCCCACCTAACTTCGGGGAACTACTTCACCAATAATCCATTCAGTGCTTTCCTCCAGGTCAGGAGGGAAAAGGCTTCTACACAAGGATCTTTCTAGTTGTAAGAAAGAAGGGCAGCTGGAGGCCCATCTTGGACATTTCTAAACTAAACAAGTTTCTAAATATCCCAAAATGCTTACCTTACAAAAATTAGTTCCTGTGATCCTCACCTAACCTCATTCAAGTAAACAGCCAGGAGGATCAAGTTTTGACACCAAGGAATGTCATCTGCCCAAAGGAGGTGCTTTCCGTTTTAAAGGAGACAAGGAAACCCAATACCAGAATGTCATATCTGGCAAAATGGAAGATATTTTCCATGTGGTGTCACAACAAGAACACTGACCCTTCTGAAGCAGATATTAACTTAGCCTTGGAGTATCATACAAGGCCTGTTTAAACAAGGGCTTTCCTACTCCAGTATTAAAGTACATGCAACAACCATCTAAGTTTGCTTGCACTGTTCTCTACCTGTCTTCTTGCACTCCAACATGAAACTTTTCCTAAAACAGTTAATTCAAATAAGACCACTCAGAATGAACCTATTCCTGCTTGGAGTCTAAATTATGTGCTAGAGAAACTCACCATGCCCTCCTTTGAACAAGTTGCCACTGCCTCTCTATAGATGCTCATTTGGAAGACCACTTTCTTTATAGCTGTCATATCAGCAAGGGGGACCTCAGAGCTACAAGCCCTAATGTGTAAAGAGCCTTTCACTATCTTTCACAAAGATAGGGTAACCATTTGAATCCACCCATCTTTTATGGCTAAGGTGGTATCGGAACCCACCCTAAACCAGGCTACCCAGCTGCCAATCTTTTCCCAAATCCACACAATAGAGCAGAGCAAATCCTTTATTCCCTGGATGTGTACAGGCAAATCAGGTACTATCAAGACAGGACAAAAAAATAACAGAGCTGAGCAATTACTAGTGGCTTTCAAAGAGGATAAACAGGGCAGGCCTGTCTCCAAACAAACCATTTCCAAATGGATAGCCACCTGCATTAAGTTCTGTTACTCCCGCCATGGAAAAACACATATTAAAGCCCGCTCTACAAGACATGGAATGACTACCACCGCTTTCCTCAAGGGAATCCCTACCCAGGCCATCCAAGAAGCAGCCCCATGGAACTCCGTGCACACTTTTACAAAATACCATAATCTAGTCAATGCTTCCAGGACAAGAGCAGATTTCACTACTGCCATCCTGCAAAACCTTATTTCCTAGGGTAATGCAGTTGACCTACTACCCACCTGTTAGCTTTTGGAGTCCTGTCATGAGTCAGTACTGCAACACTGACTACTAAGAACATGGTACATTTGTGCCCCACTTACCATAATTGTAGATGTTCGAGTAGATCATTTTTGTAATATATACTGCCACCCTCCAACTCCTTTGTCTGCTGACCACTTTTCTTCCCTTTGCTTGACTGCAAGAGGTAATGGAGTTCACTGCAGATAGTCCTGTTATCTCCATAATCCCCTCTCTGGTTCACAGGTGTATACTAGGCTAACCATTACAAAGGCCTTTTTAAGCCTAGCCATGTATCCCAAAAGAATGGTTCTTTCCCATACCGGAAGTCGAACCCAGGTGGCCCGGGTGAAAACCAGGAACCCTGACCGCTAGACCATATGGGACAATCCTGTTCTGAATCTTATGATCTTTCTCTTTCTCATTCAAATTCTGACAGCTGGAGAGGTTGTGCTTTCCTCAGGCATCAGACTGCTTGTTCACAGCTTAGAAAGACCTAATGATGGCACTGATGAATGCCATTCTTATAGACTGATGTCCAGATGTTAGTATTTGGACATCTGTTGGCTAAGGATGAAGCAAAGATTCTGGAACTAGGGCTGTTTGCAGGCTTCTGCATGGCAGGAAAACCCAAGAATCAGTACTGCAACATTGATCTAGTCAGACATCTGCAGTTATGGTAAGTAGGACACAACTGCACTTTCTTCCTACTGAATATTTTATTTTGTTTATTTGGCATTGTTTACCAGGAAAGTCCAGCTGGGCATGAATTCCGTTTTCAGTGGAGGCCCAGGGAGAACAGCTCCAACATACACAGTTTAATTAATAAACTGTATAATATTATCACATGAAGTGCAGTATAGCAGCATTGAAATACAGGATAAATGAAAGTCCGATCAGAACATCATACAGCGAACATTGAACAACATTCATAGGATACTGATCACCTAGTAAAGTACAGTCAATAGTGATAGCCAGTGGTGAAGATGATGAGCATTTTAAATACGGGAGAAAGACTAAGAGAAAGGAAAGGGATTTTGCAGTTGGGGGAGACTAGGAAATGGAGTTAAAGTAGGGAGCTATCAGGGAAGTAACTGGTGCTTTGGCTAGTAAGAGAAGGGAGGAAAGGAAAGGGAAAAAAGAAGAGCAAGGGAAAGAGAAGGAGGAGGGGGGAGAGAAAGTACGAGAAGGAAGGAGTAACGGGTAGTGTCAGCCTGGTGTAAGACGTACAGAGCCAGGAGTTAAGGAGAAATCTCTTTAGAGGTTGTTTGAATATGTGACTACATGGCTTTGCTTTAATATCCGTAGGATAACTGTTCCAGACCTTGGCTACTGAGTAGGAATATAGGAAGTGACCAGTAAATATTTTTGGTTTATAGATTTCAAGTAAGTGTTTCTCAGATGAGCGAAGAGGGTGATTAGGCAAGTACCATTTTATGAGCAAGGAGGAGTTGGGTGAACTTGAGGTAGTGAGGTAATTCAAGCCAGTTTAGATATGTGAGGGCGTAGCAATGGTGGGAGTATGACTGACTGGCTGCAAATCTAGCTACTTTGTTATAGCAAAGCTCACGTTTTGTCTTCTATATTACTGTGTTGCTCAAATTATTTATTTATTTATTTTATTATATATGTTATTATTAAATGTTATTATTCTCTCTTCTTATTACTGTGTTTTAGTTGTTTTTGAAAATTGTATTGTACTTGTTAACTTTATTGATATTAGTTTTGTAATAATTGTATATGGAGCTTTTCTCCCCGGGCCTCCATTGAAAACGGGCTCATTCTGGCCCAATGGACTTTCCCGGTTAACAAACTGCAAATAAATAAAAATAAATAAATATTCTTAGGGAGGTCTGAATGCTGTTGAAAATGGGTGAAGCATGCATTGGCTAGAGTAACTCGAGTAGATGGTAAAGATTTTGTTCTACAGAGCATGCCCAGTTTTTGGTGTATTGTTTTTATGCACATTTGAATATGAAGATCATATTTCAGTTAATCATCTATTATGACACCAAGTAGCTTTGTGTGAGGTACAACTTCAATTTCAGTATTGCTGAGAGAGAATATTTTGAAGGTGTAGTTTATGTGCATCTGGGATTTGGAGAGAAATAGGAGCAGTTTTGTTTTATTTGGATTTTGGAAAAGTTGATTGTCATTGAGACACTTTTCAATATAGTTGAAAGCCCACAGAGTGAGAGATTGTAACTGGGAAGGACTATTGGATGAGCAAATGACAGTGGAGTCATCTGCATGTTGTATAAGTATAACTTGTTGGGAGGATGAATGCTGATCATTTATACATATCTTAAAAAGGAGAGGGCCAAGTACAGAGCCTTGTGGGACACCTGTATTAACTGGGAGAAAAGATGAGTAATTAGAGAACCATTTAATTGATTGCAGCCGGTTAGATAGTAGTTAGAGAACCAAGTGACTGTTGTGCTGGAAAAGCCTAAAGCAGACATTTTTGAGAGTAGTTTGTGAAACTGTATCAAAGCTTTAGAGAGATCTAAGAAGAGTGAAGAAACAAAATTGTTGTTATCTCTGGCTTTAATGATGTTTTCCAAAAAGTTAACAAGGACAGTCGTTCTATGATCTGAGTGAAAGCCGTATTGGATTGAGGTTAGATTTTCTTGGAGTAAGTATTGCAAAAGTTGTTTATGAATATATTTTTCTAAGATCTTGGAAAGAGGAGACAAGATTGCAGTTGGTCTGAAGTTTGTTATTTCAATGCAGTCTCCCCCTTTATGAAGAGGAATGTTGTAAATTTTTTTCCATTGAGATGGGACATGTGACTCACAAATGGATTAATTGATCAAGATAGAGATTGGATAGGCAATAGAGCGACAGCAATCTTTAGATATTCATTTGAGAGACTGTCTACAGAGGGTGAGCAGGGAGTTTCTGAAAATGTTTTATGTATCAAGTTTTAAGCCTCTGCAGTTTTTGTTCCTGCATTACTGTTTATTTGTTTGCATTCCAAAACGACCATGCTGTCTGGGCAGCCCACCTAGCGTGCCCATTGTAAATCAAGCATGTCCGAAAATAATAAAGTCTCACTGCTGAAGTACCATTGAGTGGCTGGACTTTGTGTTGGAATATACTTAGGGACAGTGCAAAACAGATGAATAATCAGGTACGTTCTCAAAAATAAAGAAACAGAAATGTACTTGATTTTCCTTTTATTCCTTTGCTGTCCCTCGTAAAATCTTGACAGAAAAAGAAACGGCAACAGCGATTCCCTTTTCTCCGTTGCTTCTCCTGCACTGTACTAATGTACTGTGCAAGTGTGGGGACATAAGTCCCTTACGCATGTACATTATGTGACTAAACGAGGGAGAAGGTGGAGGAACACTACAGTGCCTTTATACAAACACATTATTTAAGAAAGGTAAGCAATTTCTTTTGTAAGTAATGTCATTGTGGAATAGTAGTAACCCACTTGTGGGTGTGGGTATATCAAGATTTATCCACAGTTGGCTTTGTTTAATCACTCAGGCTTCATCCTTGATCAAGCCACGTCAACTGTGGGTAAATCCTGATATACCCCCACCCACTTATGGGTTATTGCTTAAGCGTATTCTGTTTTGCAGAAATCGTTTAAATTTCGTTTGAGCTGTTTATTGGGAAGATGCTAGGTAATGTCAGCAATGCAAGAATGCAAGTATTTATATTTACATTACATTCCCTAGCCACTTCTTAAACACTTAGCAGTTTGCTTGCTTAAGTGCTGTGTAGGTCCTGCAGTGGAGCAACAAACATCAGGGATTGTTAGCTCTTTTTTTCTCAGTTGTTGGTAGTATTTAATGAACACAGTGTTAATGGTTGTCCATAGACTCTGAAAAGCAAAGCAGGTTTAATTTTTTTGTCGATGAAGACTTCTGAAAGATGATCGTGCAATTGTCAGTTTTTGTGTTCATCGCCATATACATATTGGGTGTTTTAACAGTATCATATACTAATAGGGTGGTGGTGGTGGGATGACCTGCCTTAAAGTGCCCTTGCATACAAAAATGGTGTATGAGTTGTACTTTTTTTTCCAGCAGAGCACTCACTAGGTAAGGAATACATCAGGATGCTCAGTGTACACAAGTCTATATCCATTATTGCTTTCTGTCTTGTAAGCAGAAGTACAACATTTATGGAGATCACAAACACAGGCATTAACAATAGAGCTGGTATAAATATATTGTTATTTAAAATTGTTCATATAAAATTAGCAAATTCTGAATTGCTGAAGGCATTATGGAAATAATTAAGTGATTTAAGCCTTTATTGCTACAGTTTTTTTTGAGTAGGAAGTCAGTAATTCTTCCTTAAAGCTGACAAAACTAGCAGGAAGCAAAGACTGCATGGTTGCAGTGGGAAAAACTTTATTTTTGATTGAATAGACTTACAGATCAACAAAAGGAGTTCTGTCCTACTTGCATGTCGTGTATGATAGCAACACGATTGATAGAGGTGACATCATCCTTATGTGTAGCCTTGTTTTTTTGTTACTTAAGCACTGGAAGTACACACTAAAGAGGGTTGCTGCGAAACTGGCTGGCCTTGCGAAATTATGTAACCTTGACTAGAATAATTATTTGGTGGTAATTAAAAGGGCTTCACTTGTCACAAAGGAGGCATACTGAGTGCAGCAATTTCAGAGCAGCTCTGTGGCTAAGCCAGCTGGAATAGCTTTATGCGCTAACTGTCCTAATTGAATGGCTTTATTGGTTTTATAACTAGGTATTTTCTCAAGAAATTCTGTGAAGGTCAAGCTCACTGTTGGCTGACTAAGTACCTACATTACTTCTGGGGGAAAAAGAAACGTTCTGAGGCTCAGGAGTGCGCACTCTGTCTAGAATAATAATCCATGTTGGAATTCTGTGGTTAATTAACCACAGCAGTTAATTTGATAATATAGTATGCTAGGCTAATGACATATGTACATATGCTTGTATGTGTGTGTGCATGTATGTATGCATATATATATATATATATATATATATATATATATATTTATATATGTATGTATGTATGTATATATATATATATATATATATATATATATATACATATATATATATATATATATATATATATATATATATATATATATATATATATATATATATATATATATATATATATATATATATATATATATATATATATATATATATATATGTGTATAAATAAACATGCAAACATATGTATAACACAATCAAAAGGCCTTCGTAATGGCTGCTGTGGGGGTAATTTACTCAAAAACCAAAACTGTTAAGGTGATCCTTGGTTTATTACATTTCTTCAGGTTGATGTGTTTGACACTTTATTGTGTATGTTCAAGTTGGCTGCTGTAGTTAAATCTAGAATGTTGAGTACCATCACCTTTTTAATTGTGAACAGCTACTTAGGTGCTCTCACGTAATTACGGTCACATTGGAGTGTTGCTTGTTAAACATACTATTTACTGGTATTATCTTATCCCTTGCATGCAGGGTAGCTGAGCAGCTGATAGTTTAGTTACAGAAAACAGACACAGTAATCCTGCATTTAGATTTAGCATACCACTAGCCTCAGCTCTAGAGATTTATTTATTAGCCTGGGGAGATGAGCAGCTCTTGCTGGTTGAGTCTTACCTTCCTCTTAAAATGCAGAAAATTGCATATAGACCAGTAAATACTGTTTTAGGACAGTTTTATAGCCTATGTGAACTGCTTACTGCATGGAGGGAGTTAGTTCTATCCTAAGGTTTATTGACACCAGTGTGTATTATAGTAAATCTAGTGGACAGTACCATGGTTCCCTGCAACTGGAAGTGAGGGTGTTTGTGCCACACACACAAAAATTACCATATGTAATTTCCAGATTATTTTTGTTTTCAGAATGACATTGGAAAAAATTATTAGTATTTTTAAAACTAATATTTTGACTAGCATCCCCCTATAATTATCAGCCTCTGATCTCCTGTCAGCTCATTTGTTCTTGTAATGAGAGAGGTGAAAGCTGGAGATCTCAGTTATTTTCCAATAGGGTTAGATTTGTTGAATGCTACTAACACTTTCTATTTTGGCAATAAAGCACAGTACAGTGCCTGCTACACTTGACCTTTGCAAATGCATGATTCTGCACTCTTGTGTTTGTAGCTAATGTGTGTGTGTGTGCATTCCCTGGCAGGCTTTCACCCTAAAAAAAAAATCCATAGTGCAGCAGCTGCAATTCTGGACTTTCCACAAGGTGGAGCTCTTCCTTAAGATTTAAATGCAGGAGTTGGCCATGGACAGACATCCTTTCCCAGCTGTGTATTTCTGTACCTGGGCTGCTAATTTAACCTGGATTATCTGGGACTCTGAATACGTCACAAACAGTTTGCCAAACTGTCCTCACTTCTCGTTTCAAAAATTGTACAATATAACTTTTGTGAGACAAGAAACTCACTCTAAAAATCTAATCAGGCAGCTCAAAAACAAACAAACAAACAAAAAAAAACAATATTTACTGGACGAAAATTGAAGTGAATGTCATCATTAGTTCTTTCTTACCACAGTAAGAGAATGTGCTTGAATCAATGCGAATAGTGTGTCATCCGTCCTTCGATTTAGCCTGTTTTGCCAGAGTAGAAAAAAGTACCCCGTTGATGTAAAAAAAAAGTTTTGTTTAGTATGCTGAAGTAAACCCAAACACTCAGAAATAAACTAAAATCTTTTAATGAAAAGTAGTCGGGACTTCATCACGGTTGACGAAAAACTTGCATGACCCTATTAAATAACATTCAAAAAGTCATGTGACAGCATTACACTAAAAAGCATGTATGTGTCTATATTTCAAAAAAATAGTTAAGGAACTGAATACTAAAAGAAACAATCTAAAAAATATTTGAATGTTTTGCGTTTTATTATGTTAAAGATTAAAAGTTATAGTTTCTTAGCTGTCAGCTATGGTACACAATGGATCTCGATGTACTATCATTAGGTCGGGGGGGCAAACAGCATTAAGTTTAGCTGCCAACTTACTTGCCTGCACTTGATTTTGCTATTAAAGGGAATGTCATCCAATTAAAAAAAAAAATAAAAACTTCAAACCTATGCTTCATCTACCTAGATAACAATAGAGAATCATTGCAGTGCAGCAAAGAATGGCAGATGGCTTACAGTTTCAGCAGAAATGAGCTAGCTACTGCTTAACTCCCTTCCTTACTCACAAGCAGCTTAAAACTGGTTACTGCCAACCTTTAAAAAACATACTTTTACTAGGGATTGTAATTATACTGTTAGAAACACTGACTGCACTCAGTTAGCCAGACCCTCTTACACATTATCCACTACTGAAAAAGCTTTCTCTGAAATACACCTTCCAATTGAAGCAAACTCCAAGAAGATATAAGGCAAGTTAACTGACTTAATAATTCAAAATACAACTAAATAAGTACTGGTAAAACATCATACCTGTAATTGCTTCAGGGATGTGGGCTAGAAAGCACCTGTAAGGGAACGGACAATTATGTATTGCATCTAATTGCTTAATACTGATTAATTTCTTACAATCATTGAAATGCTTCTTTGCAGTTGAACTATAAGCTAATTTCTCTATTAATAATGAACTGTACCTAACCGAAAATTCAAAATGATCCGTTTCCAAATGAAAATTTAACACTGTGCTATATCTGCTATAGCTATATGTACAAGTACACAAATCTTTCAGATTGTAGGCTAACTGGCTATAGTTTTGTTTGCAAATATTAGAAAAATGCGAAGAACTGCCAAAATGTGGCAGCAACACTGATTTCAACAGTTTAACTTCAGCTCTTCCAGTGTGAAGACAGATATGAAAAACAGCTTGTATGCTATAAGAAAAGATTAACTTTTATCTTTTAGAAAAAGTGTGCTGGCTATCCTTCAATAAAACTAAATTAAACACTATTCTGTTAAATGCACTAAAGTATTAAGGCTGCTAGAGGAGCTGCTATTTCTCATTCACCTCTAACAATTTCAAACTATTTTTTACTGAACTGCTTGCCCTTTTTCCTTTAAAATTTGCATTGCTCTAAGCAGACAATGCTTAGAATTTTCAAGATTATTGGTTGCAGAGAGGAGTTTGGGTTGTTTCAGTTATGTAACCAAACAAAAACACCTCCGCTGGCTTTACCATAAAGGTACCCTACAACCAAATTGTTTCAGTTATATCAGTAAAGACTCCTGGCAATTTATAAACAAGTTAAATGGGATAAAGTTAACATCGGACATGATCATGGTGACTATTGATGTAGTTAATCTGTTCACAGTGATCCAACATGACACTGGTATTAATTGGTTGGAACAACAGCTTCACAAAACCAATAATTTTGGTCAAGATGAAATTAATAGAATAAGTGTGCTTATGGAACTTGTTCTAAAGAACAATTATATCTGGTTTGAGGGACAGTACTACAAACAGACAAAACATGTAGCAATGGGGGCATCATGTGCCCCCATTTTTGCAAACTTGATCATGTCCTATTGGGAACAGGAGTATGTGATGAATACTTGTCACAAGTCCCAAATTATACACTACACCCGGTTTTTGGATGATCTTTTTCTGATTTGGAAAGGAAGATAGTTTAAATGATTTCCTTCTTTATATTAATGAAACTGTGGATTTTTTTCAAATTCACTTATGAATATAATAGGAATAAAATTGTTTATTTAGATGCTGAATCAGAGATTGATGGGACATATATGAATTTCAGTACCAGGATCCACAGAAAGTCCTCTTTTTCAAACTCATATTTGGATTATAGTAGCTGGCACCCGCACCATCAAAAGAGGGCAGTGGTAAAAGGCCAGTTGGTGAGGGCAGCCAGGATGGTGAGTTCTAATGTTGACTTCCTGGTGGAAACTGAGTACATCATTCAGATGTTTAGACAGAGAGGTTACCCGGACTGCCTTTTAAGTGATGTCAGGAAGGAAGTAGTTTACAAACAGGAACAAGGTGTTTATAGGCCTATATTAGGCAATGGGGTTTTGGAAAGTAATGGATGTAATGGTAATAGGATAAATCCTAATTTAACCTTCATTTTAACATACAATGGGATGGCCAACATTATTACTGAAGTTATAAAAGATAATTGGGAGATTTTACAATTTGATGCTAATGTAGGGGCTAAAGTTGGTAAGCGTCCAAAACTTGTCTCTAGGAGAGATAGAGCTATCAAAAATATACTGGAAGGCGTAAAATATGAAAACAAAACTAACAGAAAGATTGGCAATTATAAATGTAATTCGTGTTTCTTTTGTCCATTCATTTTGGAAACAGGAGGGAGAATTAGGATCAGTGGTAAGGTTATTAATATCAAAGGACATTACAATTGCAACAGCACTAATGCTATATACATGGCCAAGTGTGATGAATGTCCTATGTTTTATATAGGGAATACATGTAGAAGGTTTAAACTAATAATTGGTGAGCATCTGGGTGATTTGAGATATTGTAGGAGTACCAGTGCCCTTTATAGGCATGTTAAAGAAAATCAAGGTCATCACTTTAAATTTTTAGTTATACAGCAGTTAGTTAAGGATGAACAAGGCTGTATTTTGGATATCCATTTAGATGTCATGGACCTGAGATGGCAGTTGTATTTTAATGCCTCCCAGTACCCTGGCATCAATTAAACTATTAGTATTGCTAGTGTCAAAGCTTGATCAAATTTCAGGTTAGGTATGTGTTTTATGAGCAGGACAATCGTCCTATGTTTATAATAGATTGTTTTATGTTTTAAAGAATTTTTAGTTTGGTTATATTCATTTTTATATTGTGGATTTAATTCAGTGTATATGAAACACAGTTTGCACATTATTGAATGCACTACAAGATTTAAGGAATGTGGAAACTTACATCTTGGTGTATTGCTTTTACCAAACATGAAAATGCTAATTGAATAATTGGGGGTGGGTATTTAAATGGCTGGGTATGGGTGGGACATTGTTCTGAGGAAGTCTCTGTAGTGTAGAAGAAAGCGCTAAACATTTGTGAATAAAGTGTGGTGATTTTATTGGAAGTGTTCGACTCTTGCTAGCTAGAGTTTCTGTGTTTTTTCTTATCTTTTGGAGTCTTGTGGTTGCAGATACTGGGTGGCAACTCCCAGATATGCTCTGAGTTAGTGCAAAATGACAAAAAATACACTGAACCCACAGACATTGCCAACATCCTGGCAGACAGGTTCAGTGCAAACTTCTCCCCCCCCCAAAAGAGCAAATGTCCATCCCAACAGAATGTAGCCTCCCTCACATCACAGATGCACAGGTGAAAGCTGCCCTCTCAAAAGCAAAAAAACACAGCATCAATGGGACCGGACGTTGTCCCTGGCTATGTCTTACACGATCTCCAAGAAGAACTGAACCCTCACATAAAGTCACTGTTCAATCTCAGCCTCACTACAGGATATATACCCAATGAATGGCATACAGCAACAGTAGTCCCGCTCCACAAAGGTGGTGCCACAACGGACCCCGGTAACTATCGCCCCATAAGCCTGACTAGTCTGGTCTGCAAAGCTATGGAGCGTATCAACATGGAACTCATAAACAAAGACATTGGGAATCTCCAGACACTGGATCCTACCCAATTTGGCTATGTTAAGGGCAGATCTTGCCTCTTAAACCTAGTTGACTTCTTTGAAACAGTTACTAAGGCCAATGATGAAGGGAAGGTAGTCCACACAGCCTACCTGGACCTCGCAAAAGCCTTCGACACAATACCCTACTCGGGCATCATAAATAAAGTCACCAGCTTAAATATCAACCCCTATGTCACAAGATGGGTTGCAAACTGGCTCAGGGATAGAACCCACATGATCAGAATTGCAGGTGCCATGTCAGACTCAAAACCAGTTAGAAATGGAGTCCCACAAGGCTCAGTCCTGGGATCTCTCTTGTTTGGTATATACTTCTCTGAGGTACAAGCTATCACAGGAGGACTATGGCTGACCAAGTTCGCAGATCACTGCAAACTGGGAGCCATAATCAACTCTCCGGCTGACACAAGCATCCTCCAGAAAGGTCTCACAGAGATGGATACCTGGTGCCAGAGCCTTGGCCTCAAGCTAAATGCCAAAAAGTGCATAGTAATCCCATTTGGGAAAAACAAAGTACCCACAAATTATCACATAGGTGGTAATCCATTAAGTACGGAAGAAGTAATTAGGGATTTGGAGACCCAAGTAGATAGTAATCTCTCCTTTGACAATCACATTGTCAAAGTGGTTAGAAAGACCTTCTATATAGCCCACCTTATCACGAAAGGGTTCACATCTAGATCAAGAGAGGTCATTGTGCCCCTCTACTCATCACTCATCAGGCCCATAATTTAATACAATGCCCCCTTTGGGATGTACCTTACCCGACACCTGCAGCAACTGGAGAGACCCCAAAAGTACCTCACCAAGAGGATCAAGGGCCTCAAACAGATGCCCTATGCAGTTTGGCTAAAGAAACTCCAGCTCTACTCAGTTGCTTACCGCCTACTCAGAGGTGACCTATGCCTGACGTATAAAGCCATGTCCAACCCAGAATTAATGGACATGCTCCACCTCAGGAAATCCAAATCCCTTAGAGCTACATGCTCCAGGGACTTAAACCTCAGCACGGCAAAAAAAAACAGTTATGCTGGAGGGACAGATTCATACCCCAAAGGCTCCCCTCACTCTGGAAGAGGATCCTAGTCCATGTTAGGCAGAGCCCTTCACTGACCCTTTTCAAGAGAAATCTTGACGAGTGGATGGGGGATCGTAAGTTTAACCCTGGGATCTCTTCTATGTCCTTGCTAGACAGAGGCACAGTAAACTAACTTTAAAAGGGCTATCTCCTGTGACCTTAACTAATCTAAAAGGGAGGCGAAAGCCAAACACACTCTGGCTAGGCTTATAAATGCCCTAGTGCAGATAGCCTAGTATCAACCTATGAATCTAAGTCGTACCCTCTATGCAGGCTGGCCATGTCCCTTTGGCACACAGCCTCTGCCATGCAACTCCACCTGTTAGCACAATTCCTACTGGGTTCTCTCAACTCTCTGGCGGACCACTTAACCAGAAATCTTCTGGACCCACACAAGTGGCAGCTCAACAGAAGAACCTTCACCTTAATAACTCAGAAATGGGGCACCCCGAAGGTCAACTACTTTGTGTCCCACACCAACCATTAGCTCAGCAAGTTCTGCACCAGGGAGCATCGCTGCATGGCTTGGAAAGTGGATGCCCTGTCCTTCCCCTGGGTCAGTCTATCGGTCTATGCCTTTCCTCCACTACTTCTCATGCCAAGGTTACTGATCAAACTAAAGGAGGAAAAACCAAGGACAATTCTTATAGCTCCAGACTGGCCTCGCCAGGACTGATACGCCTTGCTGTGCAGCCTGTCCCCTCTGCCACCTTTGCATCTCCTTCAGATTCCAAACCTCCTGACCCAGAGGGAAGGGCAATTCATGCATCCCCAATTGCAGACACTCAGTTTGGCAGCTTGGCTTATTCCCTAACCCCCAATCAATCTGCCAACCTCAGCAAACAGGTTCTAGATGTTATACGTGAGGCCAGATGTCCTAGCACTAGGAAGTGTTATGCTGACAAATGGAAAATGTTTTGCACCTGGATTCAGGCTAAGGTAGCCAATACAGCACAGTCCTCCTCTCATCCTAGATTACTTAGCTTACCTGCTACACAGTTGACTCTCCTTTTCCTGTCTTAAAATACATGCCTCTGCTATCTCTGCTCATTTTCCCACTGAGCAGTCCCTTTTCTCACACCCTTTGATCAAACAGATCCTAAGAGGGGCTAGCAACTTGAGGCCACCCAGAAGAACACCAACCCCAGCTTGGGACCTTAACTTTGTGTTGGAAAAGCTCACCCCCCCCCTTCAAACCTGTCTCTTCAGCAGAGCTAAAATTTCTCTCCTGGAAGACCGCTTTCCTTCTGGCCATCACTTCAGCCAGAAGTGTCTCTGAGCTGCAAGCACTCATGGCTGTGGAATACTTCATCATCTTCATTGCTGACAGGGTATCTCTCAGGACTAATCCGTCCTTCATGCCCAAGGTGGTGTCCAGTGTAACTGTCAACCAATCCATTAATTTGCCCACCTTTTTCCCTAACACACAAAACAAGGGGGAAAGGATCCTGCTCTCTGTAGATCTGCACAGACAGCTCAGATTCTATCTAGACAGGACTAAATCCTTCAGAAGGTCTGATCAATTGCTGGTTAGCTTTGCTGCAGGGGTAGAGGGCAATGCCATCTCCAAACAAACCATCTCCAAATGGATAGCAGACTGCATCCATTTCTGCTACAAACAACATGGAAAGCCTCCCCCCAAGGGGGTCAGGGCTCACTCCACCAGAGCAGCCTCCACCTCTGCAGCTTTCCTCAGAGGAGTCCCCACCAGGAACATCCTGGAGGCTACTACCTGGACATCTTTTCACGCCTTCACCAAACATTACCACTTGCCTATCTTCTCCAAATCCAGGGCAGGGTTTGCCTCTGCAGTCTTGCAGGACATCTAGCCAGCCCCTAGTTTCCTTGACTGCCTCCACCCTTTTCCTCAACTTTGGGAATCAACCCAAATGTAATGACTGCAACAGTGCAACACGAAGAACATAGTACAGTTGTATACACTTACCATAAATGTAGATGTTCGAGTGTATTCACTGTTGCAGTCCTGGTTTCCCTCCCTCCATCCCCCTCTTCTTTCTTCTCTTTCCTTACAAGGGACATATTGTTATTTACATTCTACTGGTGGGGTTCTTCCACCAGAACCTGGTTCCCACTTGGGGGCTCCTGACAGGTTAGGGCAAGAAAAACTGATGTAATGGCATCGGCTGCCTTACTTTATACTACTGACAACCTGACATCAGTCCTGAAGCATCAGCAACAGACAGAGAAAAGCTAAGCCTTTGGTATTCGGGCCGGTCGAGGGCTACCCTGGCAGGGATAACCCAAATGTGATGACTGCAACAGTGAATACACTCGAACATCTACATTTATGGTAAGTGTACACAACTGTATTTATTACCTGTCTAAAAAGTTTTAGTGGAAACGGTAAGATAGATTGAAAGGGGGTGGTCACTTTTGTATTGTGGTACTATGGAATACAGTAGGATGGCCAATAAATTTAAAAAGTTGAACGGGAGTGATTTCACAAAATGATAATTTTGTGCTTACTCACACCAGCCAGTAAAAGCAGAGAGGAAATGAGATATATGGTCAAATTAACATAAGGAGCAGGCAACTAAAAAGACAGTGGTGTTTAAGAACACAACAGTAACCTGGTGGAAAAAATTTCTGTCTGACTCACAAGAGGCAGATCTGTGGTCTCTCTTCAAGTTTTAATATGCAGTTAAAAGCAGAATACAAGTAAAACACAATATAAAGAAAACAAATCACAGTATCCAAAATAGAAAAAGGCAATAAAGTAACACAAAATACAACAAATAAAAAGCAAACTAACCTTTCACTCACAGCAAACAATATTACTTGTCACCGTATCATTATAGCGTAATTTCTGTTTTAAATTCCTTTCCTTTCTAAAAGTAAAGGAAGGTCCTTCTCCTACTATTTGCTTCATTTCAGGGTTGAAGTCAATGTAGACCATTTTTGTACTAGATTTGATCATACTAGTATGTCTGTTATACTTAGGGCGCCACGGTGGTACAGCTGTTAGTGTTGTTGCCTCACAGCAAGAGGTTCTCCGATTCGATCCTCGGCTAGTGTGCCTTCTGTGCGGAGTCTGCATGTCCTCCCTGTGGTCGTGTGGGTTTCCTCTGGGTGCTCCGGTTTCCTCCCACATCCCAAAGACATGCTGTAGGTGGATTGGACACTGTAAAATTGGCCCTTGGCATGAGTGCATGCTTGTGTGCACCTTCCTTGGAAGGTTGGGCATCAGGCTGTCATCTCGACACCGTAAAACTTTACTGCCAATCATGAGCGGACAGGTGATCCGCTGTGGTGACCCCTAACTGGGAAAAGCCGAAAGAAGAAGTATGTCTGTTATACTTAATGATATGTCTGACCATCCTGACTGGTTCTTTTTGTCTCACTGCCACTTTATCAGAGAAATATGGTTTCCCTATAGTCGCACGCTCACTCATAATATTATTTGCATTGCGTCATACCATAGCACTAGGATATCCCCTAGATTCAAAATCCATGGACATATTATTCAGCTCAGACAAAAATGTTTCATATTTTGTATTAAGTCTACTAACCCTAACAAATTGGCTCTTAACACTGTTAAGTATATGTTTCGGATGCATACCTTTATAATGTAAAAATCTAGATGTATTTACATTCTTCTTAAGAATGGTAGTATCAATTGACTGTCCATCCTTTTCTAAGGTGATGTCGAGAAACTGAATTTTAGTATGAGAGAACTTTAAATCAAAAGTCAAAAAATCAGGAGTAGTCTGCAAATAATCAACATAGTTCCTCAACTCCTGTACATCACTTAACCAAATAATAAAAGTGTCATCAACAAAATGTTTGGAATACATTAACTGTGGCTCTTTAAAAGTTCCCAACTTATAATCATCATACACAGAATGCCTTTCCCAGTTAGCAAGAACAAGGTCGGCATAGGAAACACTGATGGAGTATATCAACTCAAACAACAAAAGGCTGGAAAAAAATGGACAGAGCTTTAAAGAGATATTCAGATGAAGTGGTAAAACTGCAAAAATCAGATGTTGAAATGAAGAAAAGGCAGGCTGAATATGAGACATCTCAAGAAGAGATGTTTAAAAAAAAAATAATAGAATTAGAGGACAGAGAATGTTGAAAAAAACTGACATTTTCAGCTGTACCAGAGAAGCTGGAAAAATGGAATGCATACATTTTATGAAAGCACAAATAAGCAACTAGACTGGTATCCCACAACAGGAATTGTTAATTGAAATGGCTCATTTTGAATATGCTCCAAACCTGGCTATGAGAAAGCAATGTAGACTTTTAATAATAAAGATGCAATCCTACCAGCAGAAGGAGTTGATTCTGAGAAAATAGTGGCAGAAGGACAAAGTACTAAAAATGGGAGACAGCAGAGTATTTGCGGAAAATGATTACTCTTGTACAAAAGGCAGAAAATAAGTAAATTTATTCTACTGTTCAGGGAATGTCGAGAAGCATGTGTGAAATTCAAACTACTGCATCCCGCTATCTTCAAAATATTTTTTCCTTGGAGGGACAAAATCATTTTTTGCTGAAGTACATGCTAAGGAGGAAATACAAAAGTTTGTCCAACAAAGAGTGAAACAGGAGGAGATTCTGCTTCATGCTCTTCCGGTAATAAAGACCACAGTGAGACTGTGCTAGTGAAACCTTTTCCAATGTTTCAATGGAAAATGCTAAAGAGAAGGAAGTGGACACGAGAGTTGACTAGAAGAATTGAGAGTACATTGGAAATTAAGCAAAGACAGGATTTGGGAGCTGGAGATAAACGGGAATAAAACCAGTAACTTGGAAATTGACAAATTTGGGATTACAAAGCAATAATTAGATTTGTGAAATATGACAGAACAAGGAAAATCTGGAAATATTGGACTTTTTTGGACTTTGTTGGACCTGCAGGGGACTCTACAGCATATGCCCGACTTCATGTCATTGTTTGGAAAAATACTTGGGGAGGGGAAGAGGAGAGATAAAGTTAACTCTAAGTAAAACAATTTTTAATAGTACTATTTTTATAGTGTGTAATGTTCTTTGCATGCTATAAAGTAAAGCTTTCTCAATTGTTTTTAAGTGTAATGAGGATACTGTTGTAAACAGATGCTTCTGTTTTTTTCTTTCTTCCATCTTCTCTCTTTCTCCATGTTCAGTTTTAAGAAACGTAGGCACTGCAGTGTTAAAAAAAAGGCTGGTTAAAAGAGCATGACAAAAGAAAAAAAATAATGTGCTTTTTCTCATTCTTACATGGGGGAATGACTAGATTAGTTTGATCTAGTAAGTTTTAAAAGGGAGCAAATGAACCTATGCTTAGTAGCAATTCTCTATCTGGTCCTCATGTCTCCATGAAGACAGTCTGATGAAGAGAAATTGGGTCAGAAAAAAAGCGAAACTGGCTAGGAGAAAATGTTCTCTGAAAGCATTCAGGTGTTTTCCCAGCTAGGATAGCTATAAAGATAAGACAAATCCAGACAGCACTCAGTAGAAGCACAGGCTGCACAATTCATCTTAGCATGGATAACCTTTCTTTTAGGCTAACTCAAGTCTGTAAATGTGGCTGTCACTTTGAGACCATTGTTCCTATTAGAAGGGTAAAACCTCAATATTTAAGATCTTTTTTGTTTTAGTATTAAATTAATAGGTTTTAGGGAGGTATTCAGGATGTGTTTGTTTAGTTTTTGTTTGATGGCGTTAAATAAAACAAAATGTTTTGTAAGATGTGACATAGGCAGAAATGGGAATGACAAGAAACAACTGTATAAAAGTTCAGCTTGCCAAACTGTGTATGCATGTAACACAAAAGCTAGAACTAGACAATTAACAAAAAAGCTGTTATACATAAAAGGTGGAAATAGTAACTTTTTAATCCAGTGATGCTTTCTGTAATGTCTTTAAATGTCCGTGATCTCACAGATAAATACAAAAAAGAAAGAGTAGTGAACTATGTTAAAATGTAGAATGCAAATAACTGTGCCACAGGTGACACACTTGGAGAGAACTGGCCATGTGAATTTGATAAAGAAAGGTTTTCAGGATAGTTATTTAGAGAGAAAACCTGGGACAAAGGAAAAGAGGAGTATTTACATTAATTGCAAGAGAAACTCCAATAATTGTAGAAGAGGATGAAAAAAGATAATAATGGCAGATTTGCAGTACTAAGGGGCTACTGACAAGGGAGGAGGATTATACTGGCATGTATTTGTATTCCACCTAAAATTGCTATAATGCAGCTTAAGAAAATTCTGGGAGAAGTAATTGGCTTTCAACAAGGAATATTACTTATAGATGGGGACTGGAATTTGATTTGTAGCTGTGAATATGTGTCTGGGAATTCCAGAAAGGAAAGTATAACAAAGGGCAGATTTTTGAAGAAATTTATGAAAATATTTAGCATGGAAGATGTGAGTTCAGTACTAGGAGTTCAGTGTGAATTTACATATTATTCACCAAGATATAGAAAACTGGGCTAGGCTGGAAAGAATGTATATTTCACAGGAACATATGCCTGTAATTGAAGGTCTTGATACACATCCAATAACTATTTCAGATCATGTGCCAATAATAACTAAAATAGAAACACTGGTTAATGAAATAAAAAGGAGACACTGGCATTTTCCACCCATCTGTTGAAAAGAGAGGAGTTTAAGGAATGGGTAGTGGAAATTATTCAAGAGCTATTAGAGGAGATAGAAATTTCTTCTGAAAATATAGTTGGGGATTGGGATAAAATTAAACTGGAGTTTAAAATAGGGTGGAAATAAAAGAAAGGAAAATATGTTTAAAAAGTAACAAGAAATATGTAGAGGGACTGATGAATGTTAAGTATTGCAGAATAAGGGAAATCTCACGGAACAGGAAGAGGAGAAACTGCAGAATACTAAACAGAAAATAAGGGATTAACTCTATAATATGCATGAGTTTAGATAGATTGCTGTTAAGCAACTGTTTTTTGATAATAACTCTAGAGCACAAAAACGTCTAGCATGATGACTCAGGCAACAGAAAGTAAAAAGGGCTGTTGCCAAGCTTTAGGGATCAAGGAATGGAAGAAGAAATCCTGTAGAGGTAGTAGAAATATTTTGGAAATCCTGTGAAAGTCTATATAAAGCAGAGAAATATGGAACTCAAGAAAAGGTGCAAATGGAAATGTTTATAGAAGAAGTACATATACCAAGGTTAGAGGTAGATGAGGCTCAATTACTAACAGGATAACAGGAGACGAAATAAACATGGTGACATATAACCAATGTACAAGAAAGTTCCCGGGAACAGATGGTATTCTTGTGGAAATTTGAAAGCTAGGAGAGAAAAAAAACTGATAAAGATTTGGAAGGTTTTATTTAACAGCATTTTAAGAGGAGAAGAAGTACGAGCATCCTGGAAGAAAGCGTGTGTAGCTGTAATATACCACAAAACGAAGCACCACAGCACCAAAACAGGTAAAAGACCACCAGGCGAAGAAATCCACAAAATTCTTTATTTCTCTGATGCCAAGGGTATAGCTGTAATACCTAGAGAGGGTAAAGATCCATCAGATCCAGCTTCATACAGTCCCATTTCAATGCTAAACCATGATTATAAAGTGTTTATGTCTATAATGGCTAAAAGAATGGCACACATGATACCAAAATGGATAGATATGGATCGGTGTGGTTTTGTGGCGGGGAGGCAAACATCTGACAACATTAATGAGGCATATGAGATTAGGTGAATATTGCCTTATTGAACATTTGTTTGATTCTTTATTTAAGGTATGTTAAATGGGGTGATCTGGACATTTCTGTTATAATTTATCTTCAATATAATGTCAGACAAGTTAGAAGTATTGCTTATAAGTGCAGTGATGTTTTTATGCCGCAGGTGTCTAGATTTAAACATTTGCATTTCTGTGCCTTATTTTGAATTGTTTTGGCAACAAGTAGTTGACTTCTTTTAAATTATGGTTTTGTGACTAACATTATTTGATTATAGTAACAGGATATTTTAAAGCAGTTTCACCAAGAATCTCTGTGAGAATTTGTTCATTTAACAGATATTGTTTTGGTTATATTGACTAGGATAGATTTTACATATTGTATATTTTTTGAGAGTACATACGTCTAATGCTTTACATAGTTTTATATGAAAAAGTATTTTTGTTGTCATTTTATGATGATTTTTTGCAATGCATATTTTATAGTCTTTTGTAATGATGTGTGGAAGCTCTGAAGATGTTCTTAGTGTTTCACTGTTGCAGTCATCACAGTTGAGTTATTCTGCCAGGGATAGCCCTCAGCTGGCCCGAATACCAGAGGCTTAGTATTTCTGGGTCGGTTGCTGTCGCTCCAGGACTAACGTCAGGTTGTCAGTGGTATAAAAATAGGCAGTTGACGCCCTTACATCAGTCTTTCTTGCCAAGGAACCTGATGCAGAAGCAGTTCGCATGAGTGCTGGTCGGCCGCTACCTGAGTTTTCATTTACAAATTGAAGTTGAAGTCTTCTAAAGCTAAGTACCCCATTGGGGATCCTTTTTTCTTGCTCTAACCGATGTCAGAAAAAGTTAACAATTGTCTCACCTGTGGAAAGCAAATACCACACAGAGACTTCCATTCTTACTGCGTCACCTGTTTAGGCCCAGACCACGACGTCCCCCACTGTCGCTTTTGTGCTTTGTTCAATGCCAGAACTTTACGTTGTTGGGCCCTTATTGTAGCTAGATATTTTCGCTGTCAGTCCTCGAATTCCGATATGGCTTCGGTAAGCCATCTGACTACCGATCTTCCGAAAAAAACGTAAGGATAAAGACAGAGACAGACTGCCTAGGTCTAAAACTGCTGCCGATGCAAACATTAAGCTAGTTGTCAGTTCTCCTGTCCTCAATGAGGCACTTTCGCAGCCCCTGATGCCCACTTCTGTAGATTTGCAAGCCACTACCCAGACCCTTTCAGAGTCCGGTATGCCGCGAGACTCTTTTTCGACTAAGGATCCTGCGGATATCTCTACCTTGGATGGGTCTGGAGCCACTGAGCAGGCACCGGCTTCTGAGGAAGTACTTCGCCCTACCAATACTCGACACAGACTGACGACTTCTTTTGCGTCTTCAGTTCTTTCGAAAACAACCGAGTTTCTAAGGCCCAGGGTACGAACCACACCCAAAAACCAACGACCCAAGCTCAGGCGCCTGCTTCCTTGCCTCAGTCTCAAATGCTTAAAATGGTGGAAGACCTTCTAATGCTTATTAGGGGAAGCCAGCCTACCCCTTCCAAAAGGAAAAGAGACTTGTCCCCAGTACTTTTATCTGAACAGGAGTCCAGTGACTTTGATGCATCTGAATATGAAGATATGCAACCCCTCTCTGGTTATGAGGATTCTGATGCAGAAGATGCAAAGACATGCATCTGGAGAATTTCTCCCCGGGCCTCCGCTGAAAACAGGCTCTGTGGAACCTAGTCGGACTTTCCCGATCAACAAATGATAAATAAATAAATAAATAAAAAAGAATCCATCCCTTCAGCCTCTCCACCCGAGGAATTTTCCTTTGGGGAAACCCTGCGTACTTTAAGGGAGCATTTCCAATGGGAATGTTAGGACTATCCTCAGTCTAAAAGAGACTCAGGAATTTCTGAGATCTAACACAGCACAGACCTCTGGCCATTCTTCCTGTCCTGGATGTTATGGATGATGTTTTTATGGAGTCCAGTCTGACTCCTGATACCCTCCCTCCTGCTCCCAGGAAACCTGACCAGTATTATAAAGTCCCTGACTCTCACAAATTTATTTTCAAAAATCCTACTGCTGACCCCAAGGTCATCTCTCAAGGACCTAAAGGAATCAAAGCAACCTCAGCTAAGAATCCCACCCCCTCAGATAGGGATTCCCGAGCATTAGACAGATAGGGTAAAAAAGTATACACCTCTCCTACTCTTGATGTTAGGGCATTAAATTGTCAGTTCCACATGCTGAAATATCAGCAACATACTATGGAACTCCTCAAACAAAAAATATCTTCTTTTCCTGCTTGTGCATAAAATAAAGAGTTGCAAGAGTTAATGCATTGTGCAGGTCAAGTAAATAAGCACACCTTACAATGTGGTTTTGACGCCCTAGAAGCGTCTTGCAGGGCAGCAGTCACTGGTTCTGTCATTAGAAGGCATGCTTGGCTTAAGGAACAGACCTTGCCAGATCATGTCAAATCCAAATTATTGGACGCACCCTTAAACAAAGACAACTTATTTGGCACCAAGACAGAAGAGGTCTTAAAGAGATGGAAGAAAAAGCTAAATCTATGCAGACAGTTAAATACTTCTTACAGGTCCAGCTTCTGAGGTTCAGTGGGCATTGCTCCTCCAAGCACTGGTCCTTTCCTGCCCCCTCCAGGTCAGCTCATCCCAGACCCAGGGGAAGCAGATACCCCAGACTACAGCTCCAGGGAATGCAGAGATCTAAGCCATGGAGTTCCTCCTCTTCAAAAACAGGGAGTGAAAAGCCACCCCCTTTTGGCAAGAACTCACAATGACTTCAGACTTCCATCCCCTCCCTCTGCCCGCCTGCTCTTGCCCCTAGGAGGAAAACTCTCCTTCCACGCAGGCAACTGGGGCACCATTACCAACGACCGCTGGGTCCTCAACACAGTGTCCCAGGGATGCAAATTTTTATTTCCACTCTCTGCCAACCCCGAAAGAGTTCCCAGATCTTCCTCCAAACCAGTGGGCAGAGGCCAAAAAGCAAGTCCTTTCCCTGCTCTCCATGAGGGCCATAGAGCATGTTCCTGCAGAACAGATAGGCCAAGGTTTCTACTCCAGACTCTTCCTGGTACCCAGAAAAGAAGGCACACAGTGTCCCATCCTCGATTTATCCATTCTAAACACCTTTCTGGTGATACCAAAATTCAAAAGGCTCACCCTCCAGCAGCTTCTACACGTGCTTTCCAAGGATGCTTGGTTAGCCACCCTAGACCTAAAAGAGGCCTACCTACACATCCCAATCAGGGAATCATGCAGGAAATACCTACGTTTCAGGGCAGGATCTATGCACTTTCAGTTCTCAGCGCTTCCCTTTGGCTTATCTACTGCTCCCAGAGTTTTCACAAAATGTCTGGCTCCTGCCGTTGCTTTTTGCAGGCAAAGAAATATTCAAATTTACCCATACTTAGACGACTGCCTGATTCAGGCAAGACAGTCAGGAAAAGCTGCTTCAGCACCTGACCTTCGTAAAGAACCTACTGACCTCCCTGGGGTATACTATTAATGGAAAGAAATCAAAACTAGTCCCCTTACAAAAAATCGTATTCCTGGGAGCAAGCCGGGACACAGCATCCCAGATGGCATTCCTTACTCCAGAAAAACAAGCCTACCTGACAAGCTACTTTTCTCAACTAGCCACCAGAACCCAGTTATCCGCAAGGAAAATCCTGCAAGCTCTAGGGTTCATGGCCTGTTGCATTCTACTCATTCCATATGCCAGACTGCATATGAGGAAACTACAGTGGTACCTAAAAACCCTTTGGTGTTAGCACTCTCAAAACCTGGAAACTCTTATACCAATGATACCTTGCCTAAGGAAAGATTTTCTTTGGTGGGCAGCAGCACGCAACCACAACAAGGGACTTCCCTTCTCACAACCCCACACCACCCAGACCCTCACCACAGATGATTCAGACTATGCCTGTGGTGCTCACATGGATGGCAGGTGCATTCAGGGCCAATGGAGCCCAAATCAAATACATCTGCACATCAACCTAAAAGAGATTTTAGCTGTTCAGTACGCACTGGCAGCTTTCAGACCCCTACTGTCCCCGGGGCCTCTACTGATCAAAACAGACAATACCACAGTGATGTGGTATATCAACAAGCAGGGAGGGACTCACTCTTATCCTCTCTTATCAACAAGCAGGGAGGGACTCATTCTTATCCTCTCTGCAGGCTCGCCATGACCCTTTGGCTCACAGCTTCAGCCATGCAACTACACCTGTTAGCACAACTCCTGCCAGGGTCTCTAAACTCACTGGCAGACAACTTAAGCAGAAACCTGCTAGACCCACATGAGTGGAATATAGACCAAAGAACCTTCACCCTTGTAACCGAGAAATGGGCACCCCAAAAGTAGAGCTCTTTACCTCCCACTCCAATCATCAGCTCAGCAAATTCTGCACCAGGGAACCTCACAGCAAGGCCTGGAAAATGGATGCTCTATCCTTCCAGTGGGTAAACCTCTCGGTCTATGCATTTCCCCCTCTACCACTCATTTCAAGGGTACTGCTCAAAATAAGGGAAGAAAAACCGAGGGAAATCCTGATTACCACAGACTGGCCACACCAGCACTGGTACCCACTGCTGCACAGCCTATCACCCCTGCCACCATGGCACCTACCTCAGATCCCAACACTCCTGACCCAGAGGAATGGAGAATTCATGCATCCCCAATTGCAGACCCTCAACTTGGCAGCCTGGCTTATTCCCTGACCTCTCCTCAAGCTGCCAGCCTAAGCAAACAAGTTCTAGATGTTATACATGAGGCCAGATGCCCCAGCACTAGAAAATCCTATGCTGACAAGTGGAAAAGGTTTTGCACCTGGATCCAGGCTAAGGGAGCCGGAACAGCACAGCCTTCCCTACCGCTCATCCTGGATTACCTGGCAGACCTACTGCACAGGAGTCTATCCTTCTCTTCTATTAAAATTTATGCCTCAGCCATCTCTGCTTATTTCAGCACAGAGCCACCTCTATTCTCATACCCTTTCATCAAACAGTTACTAAGAGGGGCTAACAACTTAAGGCTACCCAGAAGAGCTCCTACCCCAGCCTGGGACCTTAACTTTGTGTTGGAAAAGCTCACCCTGCCCCCCTTTGAACCTGCAGCTACAGCAGAGTTAAAATTTCTCTCTTGGAAGACACCATTGCTTCTGGCCATCACTTCAGCTAGAAGAGTATCAGAGCTACAAACAATTATGGCTGTGGAGCCCTTCATCATTTCCATGCTGACAGGGTCTCCCTCAGGATTAACCCTTCCTTCAGGCCTAAAGTGGTGTCCAGTGTGGCTCTCCATTCATTTGCCCACCTTTTTCCCTAACCCAGAAAACAGGGGGGAAAGGATTCTGCACTCTCTAGATGTGCACAGACAGCTCAGATTCTACCTGGACAGGACTAAATCTTTTAGAAAAACTAATCAATTGCTAGTCAGTTTCACTGCAGGAGCAGAAGGAAAGGACATATCCAAGCAAACAATCTCCAAATGGATAGCACACTGCATCCATTTCTGCTACAAACAACACAGGAAACCACCCCAAAGGGGGTCAGGACGCATTCCACAAGAGCAACCTCCACCTCTGCAGCTTTTCTCAGAGGAGTCCCCACCAGGAACATCCTGGAGGCTACCACATGGACATCTGATCACACCTTCACCAAACATTACCACCTGCCTATCTCCAAATCCAGGGCAGGCTTTGCCACCACAGTCTTGCAGGGCATTCTAGCCACCCCTCAGTCTTTTTTGACTGCCTCCACCCTTTTCTTCAGGTTTGGGAATCAACCCAAATGTGATGACTGCAAGAGTGAAACACAAAGAACATAGTACAGTTGTGTACACTTACCATAAATGTAGATGTTGGAGTGTATTCACTGTTGCAGTCCTGGTTTCCCTCCCTCCATTCCCCTTATCTCTCTCTCTCTCTCTCTCTCTCTCTTTTTCCTTACAAGTAAATTTTGGTATTTACTTTCTATGGGTGTGTTCCTCCACCATAACCTAGCTCCCTATTGGGGGCTCCTGACAGTCAGGGGAAGAAAAACTGATGTAATGGCATTGGCTCCCTGTTTTAATACCACTGACGACTTGACGTCAGTCCTGGAGCGACACCAACAGATGCAGAAATACTAAGCCTCTGGTATTGGGGCCGACTGAGGGCTACCCCTGGCAGGATAACTCAAATGTGATGAATGCAACAGTGAATACACTCGAACATCTACATTTATGGTAAGTGTACACAACTGTACTTTTTGATGGGTGTTCCTTGCTTTTAAATTTCAGAATGTTTGTTTATTTACTTTTAATGTCAGAAGAAGCATTGGGTGACAACGTGAAAGCGTTTGCACAATAAAGTTTTTTGTTTTATGGCCGTCCATGTGTGCTTTCTGTTGATAGTTTTGGATTTATTGCATTTGTTTATCGTCGAGGCAGCTTAATTCTCTCAGCATTTGGTTTATTTTATTTAATTTAACTGAACATTGATGATCTAGAGGAAGCAGAATGTAAGAAAATACCACTGTTCTTGGTGGGTCTTGATGCAGAGAAAGCATTTGACAGAGGAAGCTGGAACTTTATGAGCAAGGCAATGGAAGAATTTGCATTCTCTGAAAAGATTATAAGTTTGGTTAGGAAGATATATGAGGGATTAGAGGTGAAAGTTAAAGTGGTGGCGTCCTCTCTGATAATTTCTGCTTGAGCAGAGGAACCAGGCAGGGTTCTCTTTTCCCTTTGTTATTTGCATTATATTTAGAACTATTGGCAAAGAAAATAAGGGATTCAAAAATTCAAGGATACAACTGGTATGGTAATCAAGAAAAGATGGCTGTATTTGCAGATGATATTATTTTGTACCTGACAAAAATAGAAAAGTATATTACAGTGCTATGAACATTATGCGACAGTTTCAAATCTTTTTGGGATACAAAATTAATGAAGCTAAACAAAGGCAATAGTTGTAAATTATGTACCCACACAGAAATTGATTCAGCAATAGCCATATTTATGGGGACCTGATAAAATGAAGTATTTAGTTGTAGGGATTAAAAATGATTGTTATTTGGCAGCTAAGGATATGTGGGAAGAGAATAAACAAAAGACAATACAACAAATGAGAAATTGGAAGATCTGTTGTATGGATAGCAAGATATAAGCAGTTAAAATGTCTTTAGTCCCCTTAGTCTTATAACACAGGTCAAGCATATTTTTATAAACCAGAAGAGAAGTTGTGGACAGCAATTAATAAAGATCTGAATTTTTTTATCTGGGAGAGGAAGATGGCAAGAGTCAAGTGGGATAAGTTGATTCTTCCAAAAGAACATGGCGGATCGGGATTACCCCAATTTGAAGGGGTATTTCAGAGCTGCATAATTAAGGCTCTTATACATAGCACAAACAGAAACCTGTAATTCAAAGTGGAAAGGGATGATGAAACATGGGGAAGCTCAAGAAACAGAGAGAATGGGATTTTGCATGAAGATCTTTAAGGAGAATAACAATAATTATACAGAATATTATATTTATAAAGTAGCAGAAGGTTTTCTAAGAACTAAGCCAATGTGGGAATGGAGAAAGGTGATTCTGCTGATTGGGATGACTGCAATTAGGGATACATACAGTAGGGAAGATAGGATTGGAATTTATTGGAGAAAACTGGCAAAAGAACCACGGTATTAAAAGCAAATAACTAGAGAGTGAATAGAATGCGAAGATTCCAAGAATTTATTTGGACTGCACATTAGGGATTGCTTTCCCTATCACAAATTGATATTAGAATATAGGCAAAGAGAAAGAAATACGGTTGTCCTAACTGAAAGATCAGCACGAGTAGAGTTTTTAATAAAATCTAGACCAGAAGCTGTTGTTAAAAAAGAAATAATAAGTAGAGCATATAAAGTATTGTGTGATAACTATAAGAATCAATCAGAGGAGGTTAGAAAGGATTGGGAAGAGAGACTGGATAAGCAATTCACAAAGAAACAATGGGGAATATATGTATATCTCCCAAATATGCAACAAAACTAGAAGATTCAGGATTTTTGCTTGGAAATGTTTACAAAGGTATTTTTATACCCCAAGTAGACTCCGGAGAATTTTACCTCAGGTAGACTGCATATAGTGGAGTTGTGATGGGGAAGAAAGAGGTAATTGGGAACATATTTTCTGGAAGTGTAATGAGTTGGCAGACTAAAGATTCCCTGCAGAGTACTCTGTTGGAGATACTTGGTGAGCAAGTTGGTAAATAGGGAAATTATTATTCTGAGCTATGATACAGAATTGGAATTGCTTTACAGTTTGTGGGTTATTTAAATAATGATAAATGGGGTGTTCAGTTTGCAGTACATCATGATCTCAGACAAATCACATTTTTGGATGTGATTGTTAAGGTGGAAGAGGACAGTATATTAAGTAGTGGTGTTTATAGGAAATTCCCTCAAGTTAACAAACACCCTTTTGTATGTTAGAAGATGCCATCCCCCACGTATAATAAGAAATATACAAAAATCTCATTTCCTTAGGTTAAAAATGATTTGTTTGTCTGAATTGGCATTTAGGAATGAAGAAAATTATATGGTTAATAGATTTTGTGAGACAGGGTATAAACATTCTGAAATATTGTGGATTTGTAAATCTATTAAGAATATTGACAGAGCACAATTATTAAGATATAAACCTAAAAATAGATTTAAAGGTTTGCTTAGATTTACAACTAGTTTTACACGACTCTTTACTGATTTGGTTCAGAAACACTGGAATACTCTATTATTGGATGACCGTTTGAGGGATTTTCTGCCTGCTAAATGTTTATTTTCATATAGATGGGGCAATACCTCAGGTCAGCTAACATTAGGGGCAAGTTATAAAGGGATGCCAACCTTGTGGGAATTGTAGTTGTTGCAAATATGTTTCTAAAACTGAACAATTCTCTTCATGTAATACAGCTAGGTTTTTTATATTAATGTCTTTGGGAATTGTAATACTGATTGGATTGTCTATTTGGCTACCTGTAGCTGTTTGGCCTTTTATGTGGGGCAGACATCACATTAATTTAAACTGAGGATTTCTGAGCACCTTATTGACATTAGGTGTGCTAGGATGTCTAATGCTTTATATAAGCATACTAGGAAGCATAATGCGGCTAGGTTTCAGTTTGTAATTATTGATAAAATTACACTGAATAGGAATAATATATGTGGATGGCATACCATATTAGATAAAAAAAGAAAATGGTTGGATTATTAGACTGGGGGGTTATTTTTTCCAGGATTTATTGAACATTTATAGCTAGCCAATCACTGTGAAGCTGTAGGTATTTGAATTGGATGTTATGCTGTTTGTTTTAAATGAACTGATGAAGGCTGACTTGCCGAAACCGGTATGGAAATGGTGAAATAAAGGTTTAACTGCAGTATTGTGAAGTATTCACTGATGGTTATATGCTGGCAGTTTTGTGTTTGCCTGGATTAATGGATTTTAAGCCATGCATCGTGGATTTTGTCTTTGGTTTTGGATATATGCTTTACAGTCCATGCACAAGTTTAACAAAGTCAGCAAAAGTCCAATCTTTCTCAGCCACTTTTTCTTGCAAAGCCATATTTCATAAATGTGTTTGTTTTATAATATCATATTTATTCACTAATTTCAATGTTGGTAGTCTTCTTCCTGTTCATCTCCATCTCCTAACACTAGACTCTGGTTCAAATTCCAGGTACTCCTGATTCTTCTAGTCAGTTTCTCTGCTTTTGTTTTCTGTCTCTCAAGCAATCTCCATTAGAACATTGGAAAAGGTTTCACTGACAATGTCTCACTATGAGTTTTATTATCAGAAGAATGAGAAGCAGAGTCCTGTTCTGATTGACGGCTCACTTTTTGTTGGATAAATTTCCTGCTTAGCCTGTTCTTCATAAAAAAAATATATCCTTTCGCCTCCAGGAAAAAATATTCTGAAGACAGTTTGATACAGCAGCTTGAATGTCACACCTGCATCTCAACATTCCCTGATTGCTGGGATAAATTTGCTTCTCTTCTGCTTGTGTAGTGAGTAATCATTTTTCACAGACTCATTGACCCCAATTTTTAGTACTCTTGCATTCTGCCACAGTTTTGTCTAGACCAACTCATTCTGCTGGTATGATTGCATCTTTAGGTCTCGGCTGCTTTCTCATGGCTGAGTTTGGAACATGTACACGATGTGCCCTTTCACTTAAGAAATCCTGCTGTAGAGTAGCAGTCCAGTTGCTTATTTGTGCTTTCATAAAATTACTAGTGTTTTCCACCAAGTTTCTCTGGTACAGCAGAAAACTTCAGTTTTTTTCTGTATGTTCTGTCTTCTAACATAGCCATTTTTTAAATCAATCTTCATGAGAAGTACATACTCAGCCAGCCTTTTCTTCATTTCAACCTCTGATTTTTGTAGTTTTTTCAGTTCATCAGAATAGCTGGTTAAAACTTCTTCTTCCTTTTTTATTTGAGTTGATGTATTCCTTTATGTTTCATTTATTTTCATCAGCTCTGTGTGCATTTGATTTAATTCTTCCTCTAAATTACTGAAAGCCATCTCTTGTGCCAAAGCTGAAGCGTGAACTGCTTTTTGTTGAGCAGCTGCAGGATTCTTCCCAGTCAGTGTATTTTCTCTTCATCTTTTCTAGTGGATTTCCTTTCAGGTTCTCCAAATGTATTCTTTGCTGGCATCCGGGCAGTGTACTTACTAGCCAGGAAGTAGATTATACTCAAGCTGACAGAATTACCAGCTCTTATTTCTCGGTTTCTTTTTTCACACTAGGAGAGCTAAATTAGGCTATCGATCAGTGTGCAGCCATCTTGGAAGTCCCCTCGACATCACCCTTTTGATCCTTTTCAGGGTTGTAGGGTTCACTACATAGTATAACCAGGTATAATGAGCAAAACTGATTTTTTTTTTTCTTTTTTGTTTCACTCCTCCTCAGCCCATCATGCTTTTCTACAGCTGTGCTGCTGACCCATTTGTTTCATTAGGGACAGTTGAATGACCTTGCCATTACATGGAAGGTCAGTGTCCTTTAATCCCTGACTACCTCCATGTTTGTTTGTTGAACCACAATTATTAATATGACCACAATTACCAATATGACTCAGTCATAGTCCATGTGGGAGTAAATGACCTGAGACATACCTCCCTAGACTATATGAAGAGAGACATCATGGAGCTCTCGGAATATATGTCTCAGGCTGGTATGAGCCTAGTATTGAGCAGCATTTTACCTTCTCCAAGGATGATCTCACAATATGAACAAAAGATGGTTGACTTTAATAATTGGTTTAGTTTCTGGTGTCATTCTAAGGGGGTGCAATATTTGTCAGCATGGAAAGAAATGGTCAACAGACCATACTGCTTTGCCAGGGATGGTCTGCACCTCTCCCCTCTAGACTTTCGAATATTAGCTAAAACATTGTCTTCCACCATAGTGCCTTTTTTAGGCAATCCCAAACTGAAAGTACTTCCAACATAGCAAATCAAAACCAAGAAAATCTAAAGGTATTACTGCTCAATGCTAGGAGTCTAAAGAAAAAACTCCACTCCCTAGAAGCTCTCTTTACCCTATAGAATGCTGATGTCTTTGCGGTCACTGAGACATGATTTAATGCTGTAGAGAGCAGACCAATAATGCAAGGTTATAATGCCTTCCACACATTTAGGCTAGCTACTTCACAGGCTGGGACTAAAGGTGGAGGTGTCGCTATTTACATAACAAATAAATATACTTCATGGCTGGTCAAACAGGACAATGCTGTTGAGCTGATCCATGTTCAAATCACCATAGGTAAAATCCAATACCACTTTCTTGCAAGCTATATGTCCCCCTCTATGACCTAAGAAACCAAGACTATGTATTTAAACTTATTAGAAACACTAACCATCCAACTCAATACCATATTCATGGGTGACTTTAATTATCTCACTATTAACTGGGAATCCTATACGAAACCAAGCGTATATGCACAGAGATTCCTGGATTTTGTAAACACAAACTCCCTGGACTAGATAGTCTATACACCAATCAGGGGTGCAACCATACTGGCTCTGGTCCTCACTAATATAGGAGACTGCTGCACATCCCCTACTGTAATGCCTTCCCTGGTAAGGTCAGACCACAAAATGGTTTCCTTTGAAGTAAAAATAAAACCTGGACCCCCAGCTAAGCATGGAATATTCAGGAACTATTCTAAGGCTAACTTATTGCTATTAAGTGAAAATCTGGCAAACTGTCAAGCCCCATAAACCCTGAGAACACTTTTGCCTATGCAGCACTGTTCACAGAAACCCTGTACAAGCATGTTAATAGCTGCATAGAGGCAGTTGTACCCAACAGGAAGAAGTACAGAACTTACTCAAAAAACAAGCCACCCTGGTGGAATCACAAAATCAGTAGGCTATATAACAGGAGGAAGAAAATCATGGAAAAATTAGGAAGTGCAGCACCCAGCAGGATAAAAGTACTCTCATCAGACTAAACAAGCAACTCAGAGGACAAATAAAGTCTACCAAAGCCAAATTTGAGGTAAGTTTGGCCTCCCATGCCAAGGACAACTACAAAGCATTCTTTAGCTATGTCCGCAACCTCAAAGGCAGTACACAATTGTGTGCAGAGCTCATTGTAAATGGAGCTACCTATACTGAGCCTGAAGATATAGCAAATCTCCTAGCTGATAAATTCAGCTCCAACTTTAGCCCTCTCTCCCCCTCAACTTTACCTCAGGAAATATAATCAAATATTACTCCCCTACTATCACTAGGGAACAGGTCCTTAATGTTCTCTCTAAGACTAAGAACACTGCATCAATGGGCCCAGACACTATCCCGAGATGCCTACTTAATAGCATGAAACATGACCTATCAGGGCCAGTGGAATTATTATTTAATTGTAGCCTCCAAACTGGCTTCATGCCTCATGAATGGAGAAGGGCAACAATCGTCCCTCTGCACAAAGGTGGGCCATCTACAGACCCTGGAAACTACAGACCCCATAAGTGTCACTAGTCCTATATGTAAAGCCCTGGAAAAATTATCATGGAGATGATCAATAGAGATATAGTAAACCTCCAGACAGTGGTCCCAATCCAGTTTGGTTTCGTCAAGGGCAGATCATGCCTACTCAACCTGGTGGACTTCTTCGTGGAGGCCACCAAAGCAATGGATAAGGGCAAAGTCGTTCACACTGCCTGCCTTGACCTGGCCAAGACATTTGACACAATACCCCACTCAGGTATTGTTGACAAACTCAAGAGGTTAGGTACAAACCCGTATTTCACCTGGTGGATAGCCAACTGTCTCACAGACAGGACCCAGGATGTTAGAATTGGGGAGTCCACCTCTTCAAAGAGGCCAATCACAAGTGGAGTCCCTCCGGGATCAGTCCTTGGACCACTCCTCCTTGGCATTTACTTGTCAGAAATTAAGGTCAATGTCATTAGTCTCTGACTGAGTAAAGTTGCAGATGATTGGAAATTAGGAGCTGTCATTGAATCCCACACTGAAACAAATGTTCTCCAGGAGAGGCTGACACAGACAAACAACTGGTGTCAGAGCCATGGACTAAAACTAAATGATAAGAAATGCATAATAGTATCCTTTGAGAAGTCATCCATCCCTGGTAGCTATCATATCATATTGACAACACATCCCTTAGAGTTGACCCAGTAGTCAGGGACTTAGGGACACACATAGGTAGTAATCTAGCCTTTGATCATCACGTGCCTACAGTGGTGAGGAAATCATTCTGTGTTGTGAAACTCATAAACTAAGGTATGGCATCTAAGTCCAAGAAAGTCATTGTTCCACTGTACTCGGCATTCATCAGACCTGTCATTGAGTACAATGCCCCCTTTGGTATGTACCTCACCAGGCATATCCAACAACTGGAATGTCCACAGAGGCTCCTCACTAAAAGAATACAGGGCCTATGTAATATGTCCTGTACAGACAGCCTCAAGGCCCTATCTCTGTATTCTGTCTCCTAAAGGCTTTTGAGGGGAGATCTATGCCTAGCATACAGGCCATTGTCAGACCCCACTCTGATGGACCTCCTGCATATCCACAAAACAAACAGCACCAGAATTACCTGTTCTAAAGACTTGCACCTTGCCTGTGATATAAATAGGACGTGCTGGAGAGATAGGTATGTATCCCAGAGACTACCCCATCTGTAGAACAGGCTCCCCATCCATTTGAAGCAGTGTTCCTCCCCTGACCCAATTCAAGCGCATCTTGGACAGTTGGATGGGAAACAGGAAGTTCATCCCTGGTTTGGCACCTGTGTCTCTAATGGACAGAGGTAACCTGTAAATGATTCATCTCCCAGGCCCATGCTTACACTTATCAAGGGTATCAGAACTTGTCAGAGATTTGGAATGCATGGCTATGCTTAAAAAGGCCCTTGTGGTCATTAGCCTAGTAAGCACCTATGAAGGTATGAATCCAAGTGGTTGGCATTAAGGGAGCCTTTGTAATGCATGCTGTACCACTGGGTGAAATGATAAATTGGCCCTACCCTTTGTGTACGTAAGCATCTCCATGTGATCCTTGGTTTCCCCAAAGGTTTCTACTGGAGAATGTAGTAACAAGCACACACTCCTTCTGAAAATAAGTAAACATTCCTCTCCACCTCTGTACTAGCTAGCTCAATGGGCAATTACTTGTTCTACTAGTCAAACTAGTGTCATCGTGAAGAGAATTCCCTCTATGATAACAAGTCTAGCAAAGTAAAATGATTTTTTGGGTGGTACCTCTGTATGCAGTATAAAACATTCTGTGAAATAGTCCCTGAGTTAGAAGAGCTGCAACTTTGTGTAGAAGTTTCTCCATGAGGCTGTTTAATCCATTAATTTTGGTACAGACGCACCATTTCAGACTTGGCAAGGAGCCTACCCACTTCTAAGTACTGAGATTAATTGCTTTATTTCATCCTTAAGGCATCTGTCTGAAAACCTTTTGGACTTCTTGGAAATATGAAAGGGGATTATATTGAGAAAAAGGCAAAAACCTGTATGCTGGTGCCTTACTAATATCATTGATGTAAGTCACTTTAAAAGCCTTCTTTCAAGGTCTTTTGGGAGAGCGTAAAATAATTTTAATTAGACAATGGTATTGCTTTTCTTTCCTTGCTTGGAAAATGACATCCAGGCAAACTTCCCTGCAGTGGATTCGAAACATGATCTGTATTTATTTACCAGATGGTTAAAAAGATTGTAGAGAAAACTGAATTTTAGAAATGTTGCTGTCTTCAAACTTATGTAAGTTGTTGCCTGTTTACATTATTAGAAATGCAATCCAAAGGTTTTGCATTTTTCATGCTTTAGTAGTTGTTTATTAGTGATGTTTAACTTGCATTTTATTATAACGGGCATATTTCAAATTTTCTTCATTGGGACAGTTTTGTTTTTTTTAATGTGCAGTGTATGTACAGGTCTCGCACCAGTGTTCTGTTGTGACTTTGACTTCTGTTCATCATAGTAATGCAGACTGAAAATCAATGGCTGTTTGAAGAAAGGAGTGCAGAATATTGTATACAAAACCAGATAATTAGTGTTGATGACAGTTCAGTTAGACAGGAGACATTTTGATGTACTCCTTACATTTCTGCTACCCGAATCAAAAGCAGCAGAGCAGACAAACTGGCACCATGGTACTTAAAAGTCCCCTACATTACAAGTGCAGAGCAATTAGCTTACATTTAGCCGGCCATTAAAGCTCACAAATTATTCCTCTGGGATGTTGAACAGTCCCCAGTCAAAGGGACACAACCTGGTGAGGTATTTATCTCTCTTTTTTTCATATGAAAAGTACTAACAAGCCTGAAAGGCAGATTGCTTCCAGCATTAATAGGGAGAAATATCATTTGGCTGATGATAGGTGTACAAAACAGCAACAGCAGCGACTTTTATAGCATGCTATATAGTACAAACAAAGTGACTGTTCCCTAAGGACCTTATTTTGTGAGGGGTCTAAATCTAATCTGTTGCTGTGAAGTTGTACATGTCTTTGACAGTGCTTAGATGAAGCACTTAAATATTGATTGATAGAAATGTTTGGCAGTATCTATGCTTTTATTGCTGGTGGCTTGCATTTTTTGACAAATGAGGTGCTAGAGAAGTGATTGCAGAAGGAAGAACATTTGTTAAGCTCTCTACCCCTAGTAAGACAACTATGAGGAGTTCTCCAAGTCTGTTTTCTAACTGAAGGATAGTAATTCATGTTTTTTGTGTGTGTGTGTGTGTGGGGGGGGGGGGTATAGTATCCTACATTTTATTGACTTGAATAAAATGTTTCCCAAATTAGTTATATAGTGTGTCCACATGGGTCATATGGCTTCATGAACATTTCTTGTGAACTGGAGGAATTTATTGAGTAATTCCAGGGTTGAAGGGCATCCTTTCGTGACAGCATTGAGTGGTAGTGGTGGTGGTGTTATGGTTATTTGCACAGATAGTTAGGAAAGTTGAGTATCCCTTACTGTTTTTCTATGGTGACTTTTACACTACAGGGGAGCTGCAGTATATCCCTCATTGACTAACTAGGATGGAGTTATGAATGAGTGTCATGAAGCTGGACAGCAAACAGCTGTTGTCAAGACAGTAAAACATACTAAAAGTAATACAGCTGTTGTAGGATGATATTTGGGTATAAAATAGTCATTTTATCAAGAGATTGCTTCCTCAAAATTGCTTTTTTCCATTGCCGAAGTGTTGATTATGTTTAGTGGGGGGGGGGGGGGGTAGTACAGTGGGCTGCATGGAAAGGTATGGGGGATGACCAAGACCAACAGGATTTAACCCGGTTATCAGAACTCTTCTTGGCTGCCTGACTCCTCCCTTGACTCTCAGTGCCGTAATCATAGGGATCCCCTATCCCATGTGTATGTATAGTCTGTCTTGGTAACAGAAAGGGCCCTTGGGTTACCAAATATTCTGTCAATGTCTTGCTGTTAAAATGTTGTATTTCCTAACCATTCTTCACAGCAGTTTTATGTATTTCTTCAAACTGCAGGTCAATGTAGTCTATATTTTGCTGAGATATTTGTAGCAGTTTTGCTAGTGCTGTTGTTCCCCTCCCCCTGCCTTGGCATTACACGATTTAGTCAGAATTGTTAGCTTTTGAGATAGTTGAGTTTGCTGTCATCAAGTGTTTGTTTTTCATTAGAAAGTCTGGGTTAGATCGTTAGCTGTCTAGAGAGTTTGCATTGTTTTGTGTTTCTTGTTATTTAGAAAGTCTGCTCTAGACTTTCATTTTGTTCTTACCGTTTCACAGCTCTATTTCTTGTTGAATTCTTTGCTTTTTGTTTTTGGAGTTTTTTTTTTTTCAAGAATTAAATGGAGAAAAGGATAGCAGGGAGTTTCGAAACTTAAGGCGGGCCCCACTGGTCCATTCCTGCAGACATAGACTATAACACGATGAAGCAGGACATTCTAACAGTGTGGTCTCTGGTGAAACAAGAATCATTCCTACAGGAGAACTGTTAAGTTTAGTTAGCATAAGTCATGTAACCAGGGCATTGCAGGGTCATTTACAGAGTGCAGGTTTATTAGCCAGTCAAAGGGATTGTAGCAGAGTACACCTTTTTTATACTGTTTTTAACAAACATAGTGCCACCTTTCTACTTTGCCTTAACCAGTAAGAACAAACACATCACAGTGTAGTTTTTTTTTTTTTTTTTTTAGAAAGGGGTCTACAAAAGTTCTGGGATTTAACCTTCTTGGAGGTTTGTGGCTGACTAGCTGTTTTTACTTGTTTACAAAATCACATAGCGACTTTGCAGGATGTAACAGTTTAGGTTAAGCAGAAATACATTTTCAAAAGTATTAATTTTGTGCACGTAAGTCTCTCTCTCGGTTGCATGGACTGTAAGATGTCTAGCCATATGCATCTTTTAGTAGACACTAGTAAAAGTTCTTGTTAATGTTTTGTACAATCATTGTGATCTAAATATTCCCTGTTCAGCAAGTGCACAAGGTACATCAAAAATCTATATTTTCCTAATGCTTTACGACTTCTCACTTGGAGTGTTTAGTATATAACAGTTACATAATTCAGAGAGGTGTCATTTTCTACATCAGTGTGGCAGACTGCTGAATATTATCGCAGTAAAAGACAACATGAAGATTTACCCACGGTTGGTATGGTTTAATTATGAGGGCAAAGCCAGAGTGATAAAACAAAGCCAGCCATGAGTAAATCATTAATATACCACACCACGGGTTTGGTTATTGCTATTATGCAATGACGTTATTTAAGAAAAAAATTACTTGTACAAACTATGAAACTATGAAACAGTGTCTTTTTAAAATGTCGTCGTTGTGTTCTTCCACATTGTATACAGGTATACGAGCCAATCAAAAATGCGCACAGCGGACCCCCTTCTGTTCAATGCGGAACATCAAGCAGTTCCGCATTGAACAGAGCTCCGCTTTTTGATTGGCTCGTATACCGGTATACAAGCCAATCAAAAACGCACACAGCGGACCCTCTTCTGTTCATTGCGGAACATCAAGCTGTTCCGCATTGAACAGAGCTCCGCTTTTTTATTGGCTCGTATACCGGTATACAAGCCAATCAAAAACGCGCACAGCGGACCCTCTTCTGTTCAGTGCAGAACATCAAGCTGTTCCGCATTGAACAGAGCTCCGCTTTTTTATTGGCTCGTATACCGGTATACGAGCCAATCAAAAACGTGCACAGCGGACCCTCTTCTGTTCAGTGCAGAATATCAAGCAGTTCCGCATTGAACAGAGCTCTGCGTTTTGATTTTTCGTATACCGGTATATGAGCCAGTCAAAAAACGTGCACAGCGGACCCTCTTCTGTTCAGTGCGGAACATCAAGCAGTTCCGCATTGAACAGAGCTCCGTTTTTTGATTGGCTCGTATACCGGTATACAAGCCAATCAAAAAAAAAAAAAAACAAAGCGGAGAAAAAAACTCTGAAATAGGGATGTCTGCTTTTTGAAAATTCTGCGATTTGTCCAGGTTTTAAAACCCGGACAAATCACAGAATTTTCAAAAACAGCCCGGACAGGAGCCCAAAAAAGAGGACGTGTCCAGGGAAACCCGGACATACGGTAACCTTACTTTTTCCATTAGTATATTCTCAATTTATTTATGTCCTAGCACCTGGAAGCTCCTATGGTCAGAGCAATACCCCACGGCTCTCCCTTGTGAGTGTCTTGTTCTGCTGCCCCCATTTAGATGTGTGTCTAAATAGCTTTAAGCTAATCAAACCAGCAGGTCGAGCTCCGAGCTTAACGTAGATCTTAAGAGATTTGTATTTTTCAAAATGCTGCAAAGGATTCTCCTGTACAGTCAAAAAAATGACACGGTGACTCTTGTTTCTTCTTCTTCAAATGAGATTTTCTTTATTGTGCGATCTTTTCAGAAATTGGGTGAGCGCACTTGTTACAGGAAGGACCTAAAAATGTTCTTTCGGAAGGGAAACTTGAAAATCTTTTTCTATGATAAAGGAGACAACCCCAAGAGTGAAAAGAGGGCCAAACCTAGCAGCTTATGTGCTCCCCCACATCCGAGCATGTCAGCCTTTCAAAACAATTGTGAGGCCGAAATAAGAAAAGCACTCACAAAACCACCAGAAAAAGAAGATTCTTCAACCTCAACCCCAATGAAATCAAAACACTGAAAAATCTCTGCCAGGACAGAGTAAGGAGAATTATGAAGGCTGACAAAGGTGGTGGCATCCTAGTGCCTGATACCAACGCCTACAATAGCAAGATCCTTGGCATGCTGGACAACAGAATGTACTATGAGAAGTGCCTCATCAGGAAAGTTAGAGATGCCTATACAAAGATTAATGAAGAACTTCTCTTCCTTAGTGAAGAGGGACTGATTAATCAAACACTTCTGGACTTTATTACAGTTGAACATTCTAAGCTCCCAAATTTCTTTGGGATACCAAAACCTCACAAAAATGTCCAGGGCCCTCCTTACAGGCTGGTCATCACCAGTGGTTGAAGTATTACATAACCGATCTCTACTTAGAAGTGCTAATTAAACCACTGGCAGACAGTAACCCCTTGTTCTTGCTCGATACAAGTGACCTGCTCAGAAAAATCAGAAACATCAAGGTCAAAAAATAATCCATTTTAATCACAATTGATGTGGAGGCTCTCTACACAGTACTACCCTACAAGTACTGTATAGGGGCAGTTACTGAGGCTCTGGAAGCAACTGGCACGACCCATAGATATGAAATAGAAACAGTGAACAGGGTACTGCAAATACTTTTATGCAATAACTATTTTCAGTTCAATAGAAAATGCTTCAGACAAAGAAAAAGGATAGGTATGGGAGCAGCCATGGCACCCAGCCTGACCAGCACAACCCTGGGAAATGGGAGAGAGACCATATCTACAACTCCTCCTACTACAAAGATATGTGCTGTTTTCTACAGGTATATAGATGATATATTTATAATTTGGGACAGCACAGAAGAGAGGCTACTACAGTTCGACTACATTGGAAAATCTACAGACTTTCTCAGTTTCACCAACAGTTACGACAAAAGCAAAGCCACTTTTCTGGACTTAACAATACCCAAAACAGAGGAGATGGATACAGAATGCATAATATACTGAGCTCAATGCACCAATTGCACAGCATTCTGTGTTGGAAAAACACTGAACAAATTAAAAAACAGAATAGCCCAACACCTGCATGATATCAAATATTAAAATCCAAATAATGTTTTAGTCATGCACCTCAAGGAATCCCACGGACATAATAAGTTTCTCTTTCATATCCTGGACAGGATTGAAAAAGAGAAGTTCCAAGCACCAGTGATTACTTGGCAAAGCGAGAACTCAAATGACAGTTTAGGCTCAATGCCAGCAGAGGCCATGGACTGAACTCTCACCTATCCATAAACAGCATGCTAAATCTAAATAAGCTTCACCATCACGCCTATTATTGAGAGTAAAATGGACTATTTTACCTGATTATTAATTGAAATCTTGTTTATCATTCCCAAAGACAGCCACTTAATGTCTTACCGTAGTTAGAAGTTAGGTCTGATGAAGCGATCTGCGAAAGCGCATGGACTTTTACTATTGAAGATTACTCATTTTTATTTATTTATTTTAATTTTTATTTATATTTTTTAATACAAACATGAATTTTCTGACCATGATCTCCAGTTCAACCCTTTACACCCTCGGGGGTGTAATAACAGGATAGTGTATGTAAGATCCGCATACCTTAAACACAGGATGTCATTAATTAGTTCATTTGCATATATCCCATGAGTCTCTAGCACAAGAGTGTTTAAGGAATCACACAGCAAAAACCCTAGCCTGACCATTTTTTTCTTGTAGTTTTTACAGATTGGTTTATCTGTGTGACTTTTTTAGTTTATTAGCAGGGATTTTTACAGACACCTTTATGGTAATGGACATCAGCTTGCATTTGTAATTCCTCAGTGTAACAAGTGTACTCACCTAACTTCTGAAAAGATTCTACAATAAAGGAGAATCTCATTTGAAGACGAACAACCGAGAGTCACAGTGTCGTGTTTTTTTTTTTTTATTGTACAGGAGAATCCTTTGCAGCATTTTGAAAAATGAAAATCTCTTAATATCTATATTAAATTTGGAGCTCGACTTGATGATTTGATTGGCTTAGAGCTATTTGGACATGCGTCTAATTTAAATATATTCTAAATTTGCAATGGGTTTGATTAACTAATGTACTCAAGATTAATTCTTTTTGGGAGCGGAGCCAAGATGGCTAAGTGAAAGACAGCTACTTTTTAGATCTCTGTAGTATTAGTTTCAAAAACAAGAAAATAATCATAGGATCATAGGAAGTTACTTGGCTTTTGGCTCTGAGACCCTTACAAGCCTAGACAAGAATTTAGACCATGTTCCAACAAGTCAGCACCCTATGCCACTGTCCAGCAGGGACATAGGTGGAATCCCAGGGGTGTATTTTCTGTTCCCCATCCAGTTGTCCAGGTTGCACTTAAAAAGGTTTAATGAGGTACTCTGCTTTATGTGGAGAGGGAGTCTATTCCAAGGGGGTTGGCATAATGGTTAAGGTGTTCACCTTGCAGATGGAAGGTGCAGGGTTCGATTCTCACATGAGGTAATTGGCTAGGCTTAAAAAATGGCCCCCAGGGTCAGTTAGCCTAGTGCGAACCTATGATTCATTTATAGGGTTGGGAGGGTGGCCTAATGGTTAAGGTGTTTGCCTTACAAACACAAGGTGCAGGGTTTGAGTCTCACAAGGGATAATTGGCTAGGCTTAAAAATGGCTCGCAAGGGCAGTTAGCCTAGTACTAATCTATGAACCTATATAATGGGTTAAAGGATGTTTTTAACATCTGACTTTTAGGGTTGGGAGGGTGGCTTAATGGCTAAGGTGTTTGCCTTACAAACACAAAGTGCAGGGTTTGAGTCTTACAAGGGATAATTGGCTAGGCTTAAAATGGCTCGAAAGGGTAGTTAGCTTAGTACTAAACTATGAACCTAAACTATGAACCTACAAGGTGGAGTCTCTGGGACACAAATCTGTCCCACCTAGTCCTATTGATGTCACACACCAGGTTGAGGTCTCGCATGTGGGTTACTCGAGTTGAGCTTGACTTGTGGATATGAAGTGAGGTCTGAGATTGCTTTGTATGCCAGACAGAGGTCACCTCTTAGGAGTCTGTAGGATACTGAGTAGAGGGAAAGGGCTTTTAGCGTATCTGTGTAGGGTAGATGTTTGAGGCTCTGGATTCCAATTATTTATTTATTTTAGAAAATCATGCTTCATTCTAATTGATAATAGTCCATACTGCTCAACTTTCATTTTTTATGAAGTTTTATAAAAATTTTCCTGTCATTTTTACATGGAGACTGTTATTTTAAATAAAGATGATAAACATTCTCATTCTGACACTTCTTTGAAGAAAGATATACAATTGGTGACATCTACTCTTCAGGAGCTTTCATTAAAATAGACGGCTTTCAGGAGAACTCAGAAATTCTAAGACAAACTGAAGTCTTTAAAGAAATGTTACAACAGCAACAAACTAACATCTTTAATAATCTGTGAATCTATATGGAGAATGACATAGATGGTAGACTAAAAGAAGAAGAATCTCAGACTGACTTTTTATCAAAACAAATCACTTGGCTTCTAAACAAAATAGATTATTTAGAAAAGAGAGAAAGGAGATGTAACATAAGGATCGTTGGTCTACCAGAAAAAAAATGAAGGTGAGAATTTAATTTCATTTCTGAATACTTGTATTCTAGAAATATTGACTCTCTAGGAAGCTTTTTCATATGGTATTGAAAAAGTACATACCATCTTCCTCATCTTCTTGTCCAAGATCTATAGTTATAAAATTTTTAAAGGCTGATACTAAAAATTGTGTGGAGAAAGACACCTTTGAAATATAAACAACATTCAATAAAATTTGATAATGACTATTCATCAGAAACAACAGTTGCTAGAAAAGGATGCTGGCCTCTTGTGAAATCTCTTAGACTGAATGGTTTTAAATCTCAAATCATATTTCCAGAAAAAATAAAAATACATCTGTCAAATGGAGTTAGAATCTTTAACAACTTAGAGAGGAAGATTCTGTTTTTGTTAAAAATAATAACCTCACACCAATGACAGAAGAGATGGATTGGTCATCCCCTTCTCTGAAAAGAACTTCGGACAAAAGTACAAGGACTGATGTGAAGAAGAAAAAAAAAAACAGACTACGTCAACCAATACTAACAAATCCACAAAAACTACAATCAAGTTGTTTGTCTTTTCGGCTTTTCCCGGTTAGGGGTCGCCACAGTGGAACTCCGGACCGCTAATGATTGGCAGTTGATTTTTATGGTGCCGAGTTGCCAGCTCGACGCCCAACCTTCAGTGAAGGCACGCCCATGCACGCATGTCTTTCAGAGGCCACTCGACCGCGGGGAGGACATGCAGACTCCACACAGAAGGCACTCCAGCCGTGAATCGAACAGAAGAACCTCTTGCTGTGAGGCAACAACGCTACCGCAGCATTGAACTACAATCAAGTAATAACTGATATTTTGAATATTTTCTTCTACTCTTACCACATAATATTCTGTAGTCCTATCTCGCCTTCATTCTTACATATGGGTTCGTAGCCAATCCTCAGCTCCAATTCGGCCTATTACAAAGCTCAAAGTCTTCTAGTTGGCTCGTGGATAGGTAGGTATTCCATGGTGCACCAGTATAATCCCCAGATCTCGTTTGCCATGTCGACGAGTTCAGATGTGCTTCTTCTTGGCCGTGGCTAAGTTTTAACACTTTTTGCTGTTTTTACTGTATTGCAGTTTAACCTTTCTAGTTATATAGCCTTTGCTAGTGTTTATCAGTCGTTAGAGTAGTTTCAGTCTTGCTGATTTTCTTTCTTCACTTTAGACATTTATTGTTGAGAACTGGTTGGCCGCTGGCCTTGTTGTTCTCTTTGGCATCCTGTGTGCCAGTTTTTCTATTTAACGGGCATTTTTGCTCCTTGTTATTTGCTGTGCTTATTAGTGTAGAAAGTTTGGTAGTTTAATAATTATTACTTAGATATTAGTGCTTACTGTTAAGGTGTGCGTTTGCGCTCAATGTAAACTTTTCCATGTACAGTGTTTATTAGTGTGTGGTGTTTATTAGTATTACAGAGTTAGCATTAGACCTTTTCCGCCTAGATATTAGATGGATATTTAGCTGACAAGGGTTTTGATATTTCCGACCCTTTTTTGTTCTACGACATAGAATTTGAGTATAGTTTCCTCTGAGAAAGTTGGACAATTTCTGGTTTATACTTTGTGTGTGTGTGTGTGTGTGTGTGTGTGTGTGTGTGTGTGTGTGTGTGTGTGTGTGTGTGTGCAGTATATTTGGTAGTTTCTGACCTTTAGTCTTAACTTTTCTAGGTCTGTTTAAGTTAGAGGACCTAGTTTCTCTCTTTTTCTCTGCCCAGGGCTAGGCCCATTTGAGTTAGAGGACCTAGTCCTCGTGGTGTGTGAGTGTTAGTGCAGTAAGGGCTAGGCCTGTTTAAGTTAGAGGACCTAGTCCTCGTGTTTGGGTTGTGTCATTTTTGTTGCTTCTCCAGTACCATGTCTAAAGAGGCAAAAGATCATAAACCCTTGGTGTTTAAGAAATGTGTTAAATGCTCTCAGAAAATGTCAGTTAACAATGGCCACAGTAATTGTGTGTATTACCTTGGAGCCATCCATCTGCAAGAAACCTGTTTGTTTTGCCATTCTTTCAGTTCCAGGCTCTTACAGGAGCAGAAGAATAAACTAATATTAAAAGGTCTCCTCAAGCCTTCTTTCGAGGAATACTTGGCCAGATCCAAGTCTCCTGCATCTAAAAAAGAAAAGGCTAACCCTTCCAAGAGGCATTCCATGGCACCATCTGGTGCTTCGGAACCACCTCCTGAACTTTCTAAACCAGACAAGACTTCTCCCTCCTTGGCTCCACTGATCTTGGAACCGATCGAGGCCATTGTTACTATGACTCCAGTGTTGGCCCCCTACATTTCAGAGCCAACTGCTGAAAGCAAACATCGGAGCTGGTCCAGAGATCCATTGCCGGTCTCCCCAACTTTAAGGTCCCCTATCTTACAGAGGACCAGATCTCCCACACTGTCTTCCAGATCTTCCAGGAGCCTATCAGAAGAAGATGTGGAGAGAGTAGTGCTGAGACTCCTGAAGTCATCTGCCTTGCCAAAAATGCTGTTGGCCCAACCCAGTCTGTCCTGGAGCCACTTGAGTCCATTTCCCCTGCTGTGGTTCCTCCTCCGAGCTGTGCTGGGCTTTCAGAGCTGGAGTGTTCGGTACTGCTGGTTGTGGAACCCTCGGTTCCAGCTCCCCCCAAGGCTGTCTGGGAGCTGAGTTCTGCTCCGACACCTTCGGTGCCGTCCGGGATGTTTAGGAGCCAAAGTTCCCCAGTCGGCCCCGACAGGGACACTTGGACCCGGACCTCTTTGGTTCCAAGTTTCCCTCTCGGTGCGTCGGGTAGGGTGAGCTCAGATCCTACATCTATCTCAGAGCCGATGGCTCTGGAGCTGATAACTTCCTGTGTCTCGTCGGAGCCGAGGAGGTCATCGGAGCTGGAGAGGTCTACCTTTGCGATGATGTGGAGTGTGCTGTCCCGCTCATCAGCTCCACCCAGGGGTACCGACACTCTTCCCCCTCAGGCACCGACCTCCGTCTCAGCACCTACTCTCTCTCGACAGCAGAGACCTGCAGCCTCAGGAGCCCCCGGCTGGTGGCCCCCACTCTTCTGAGACCTCCCCAGAATATCCTTCTGAAGAGCCCACTCAGAAGAGGACATGCAAGAGGAAGCATGTAGACTCCCAGGATGAGTCTCTTACCTCCGACACCGACCTCGAAGAGTCAGAAGGGTCTCCCAAGTTGTCCGCTGATGATGTCTCCTTTGTAGACATCTTAGAGATCCTTAAGCAGAGGTGCGGCTGGCCCACTGTTACCCCTTCTGATGAGTTGGTGTGCCTGAAGGCTTTCGGGTCTCAACCTTCAGCCTCTTGGGTGTCTCCACCTTTCGACGAACTTCTAGACCTTGTTAGTCAAACGGTGTGGGAGACTCCTGATGCCGTGGAGCCAGTCCCCAGGAGACCTAATAACATTTTTCAGCCCCCAAGGAGAAGGACTTTTTGTCCAAGGGCATTCCTGTAGATGCCATGGCGGTGGTGGTGGCCACTAAGAAGGAACTAGCGGAGACTTCTTCATCTGTCCATCCGCCGAACAAGGAGTCTCGAATGATGGACAGATACGGGAAGTGTATCTTTTCATCAGAGTCATTCACTCTCAGATCGCTGAACTGCCTAACACATTTTACATGGCTTCAAATAGATCTCTTTAAGGAGTTGGGAGAGACTCTAAAAGGTTCATCTACTGAAGAAGTCCCTGATAAGTTGTCTTCTCAGTTGTCCACCTTGAATTCCATTGTTAACACCTCCATGAGGCTGATTTCTTATGCAGCCAATGGAGTGAGCAGGGCAGCGAGTTCAGGAGTTTCCCTTAGGAGGCCCTCCTGGATGCGCTTGTGTAACTTTGCGGAGCCATTCAAGTCTACCTTTACCAATGCCCCCTTTGACGATTCTTCCTTGTTTGGACCCAAGGTAAAAGACACACTCACCAGGTGCGAGCAAGAAGGGAAAACGCTGTTTGCTGTGGGAATACGTTTTACTGTCCCCTCTAGACCATACCCCAAGGGTCAGAGAGGTGGCAAGATGTGGTTCAAGAAGTCCCAGAGGTTTTTCCTGGATGCACAGGGTGATTCCTCCTTCAGAGGCAGAGGAGAAGCAAATGGTAGATGTCCTAGAGGCAGGAGCAGACCACAAAACCAGGGAGTCCGCGATTTGTTTCGAGGCTGACCCTACCAGCACTCCTGATGTGGGGCCCGGCTGTGCTTCTTTGGAGCCAGTCAGGGGTCGCATTTCTTTGTATTCAGAAGCCTGGCTAAGCATCACCCGAGACAAATGGGTACAAAGAATTATCATCAGAGGTTATTCCTTACCCTTTTCTCTTCCACCTCACGTTCCCAAGAGGATCCTGGATGTTCCACCCAATCACAGGGATCAAGCAACTGTAGAAGTGAACAAGTTGCTCGCAAACAGAATCATCCAAACCATCCCTGCAGACCAGGTGGGATTCGGAACTTACTCCAGATTCTTTTTAGTGCCAAAACATACAGGGGACTGGAGGCCCATCCTGGACCTCAGCAAATTAAACGAATCCATAAAGAAGGACAAGTCCTGGATGGTGACACTGCAGTCTATACTCCCTCTATTAGGAAAAGACACTTGGATGTGCTCAATAGACCTCCAAGATGCATACTACCACATAAAAATGGACAGAGCATTGAGGAGCCATCTACACTTCCGGCTGGGAGCCAGTCACTACCAGTTTTGTGCTCTGCTCTTTGGTCTCACCACAGCCCCCGGGGTGTTCTCCAAGTGTATGGCAGTAGTGACAGCTCACCTGAGATGTCTAGGATTCCAAGTGATGTTCTTCGTATTTCACTGTTGCAGTCATTACATTTGGGTAATCCTGCTGGCAGGTTGCCCTCAGTCAGCCTGAATTCCAAAGTCTTGGGTCCTGCGTCGGTTGCTGTCGCCCCTTCCCTGACGTCAGGTCGTCAGGGGTATAAAAGATGCAGCCGACGCCATTTTCTTCAGTCTTTCTTGCCGCACGGTGCCCGAAGCAGAAGCAGTTCGCAAGTGCCGGTCGGCCGACTCCTGAGATTTTTGTGCTCGAGTTTCAGATCTGAAGTCTTCATTAAAAGCCAAGTACCCCATTGGGGAAACTTTTTTCTTGCTCCAGACCGATGTCAGAAAAAGTTAATATTTGTATTTCTTGTGGGAAGCAAATACCTCATAAGGACTTTCATTCTTACTGTATTCCTTGCCTAGGTCCTGAACACGACGTTTCTAGTTGTCAGTTTTGTGCCAGATTTAACCAACGCACTATTAAGTGTCAGTATGATTTTGCACTAAGCTATTTTGGGCGCAGATTTAATTATACAATGTCGTCGAATAGCCATCCGACTACCAGAGTTCACAAAAAGCGCAAAGAAAAAGAAGAAGACAGGCAACCGAGGTCCAAAACCGACAATGAAGCTTCTACTAAGCCAGTCGCCGGTTCGCCGGTTCTCAGTGAGGCGCTTTCGCAACCCCTGACGCCCGCTACTTTAGAGCTGCAGGCCGCTACCGACACCCACGTGGAGTCAGTCAGGCCGCTTGAAACTCAAGGTATTGGAGCCTCGGAGACTATTCCCTCAGATGGGTCCGTAGCCGCTGAGCAGACATCGGCTTCTGAGGGTGTATTCAGACCTAAACAATTATACATTAAACCGACTTCAGCTTCAAAGGCAAAGACTTAAGCACCTTTAAAAGCAAAGAAACAAGTTCACCAGCCACATGGACAGGTCTCCATGCCCAAAAAACAGATGCTCAAAATGGCCGAAGACTTAATTACCTTGATCAGGGGTTCCCATCCCCCTCCTGATAAGAGGCCTAGGCAAGAGACTTCTTCTGATCAGGAATGTTCTCTTCCCCCATGAGGATTTTGATGCTGAAGAATCTATTCCTTCAGCTTCTCCTCCTGAGGACTATTCCTTTGGGGAAACCTTGCATACCATGAGGGAGCATTTCCACTGGGAGAGCCAAGATTTTTCAGAATCTAAGAAGAGGCTCAGGGACTTCCTTCTACTGCCTCAACACAGACCTCTAGCTATTCCACCTGTGTTAGATATTGTAGATGATATGTTTTCAGAGTCTAGTCTGACCCCTGACTCCTTACCTCCATCTCCTGTTAAGCTTGACAGATACTACAGGGTTCCTGACTCATAAATTCCTTTTCAAAAACCCTGCTGCAGACTCAGAAACTATTTCTCAGGGTCCCAAAGGGGTTAAGGCTTCCACTGCAAAAAACCCTACCCCCTCTGACAGAAATTTTAGGGCATTGGATAGATGGGGAAAAAAGATTTACACATCTGTTACCTTGGCTATTAGGGCTTTAAACTGCCAATTTCATATGCTCAGATATCAGCAATATGTCATGACACTGCTTAAACAGAGAATGTTGGTAAATTCTGAATGTGCAGATAACAAAGAAATGCAGGATTTATTGCATGCAGCTGAACAAGTTGGAAAGCATACTTTGCAATGTGGTTTTGATTCTCTGGAGGCCTCCTGCAGGGCCGCTGTTACGGGTTCTGTAATTAGGAGGCATGCTTGGTTAAAGGAACAAAATCTGCCTGATCATGTCAAAGCTAAATTATTAGATGCACCATTACAGCATGATACCTTGTTTGGTGTTAAGGCAGAAGAGGTGTTAAAGAAAATGGAGGACAAAGCTAAATCTATGCAAACGGTCAAATATTTTTTACAAGTACAGCCACCTAGGTTTAGCAGACACTGGCCTACAAAGAATTGGTCCTTTCCAATGTCAGACAGACCTCAAAGGGGCAGATCCAGGCGCCCTAGAGGCAGATCCCAGCCGCAAGGTACGTACAGGTCTAAGCAATGGGGTGCTTCTACCTCCAAAAGTGGAGAAGACAAATCACAACCATACAGGAAGCAGTCCCAGTAACTTCCCCCTGCCAGCACCAAGCACTTATCTACTGGCAGCACCCTTAGGGGGAAAATTAGCACTTTTTTCTCAAAATTGGCACATTATAACCCAGGACAAATGGGTTCTAAACATAGTGTTCCAAGGCTACAAGTTTCACTTCCATACCCTGCCAAGGGCACACGGCTGGCCAAACCTGCCAAAAAATCAATGGGCAGAGGCTCAAAAACAAGTCTCATCCCTCATGGACATGGGGGCTATTCAACAAGTGCCACAGCAAGAGCAGGGACAAGGATTTTACTCAAGACTGTTCTTGGTACCCAGAAAGGACAAAACATGGAGACCAATACTAGACATATCTATTCTAAACACTTTCCTGGATATACCAAAATTCAAGATGTTGACCTTGCAGCAGCTTCTGCCCATGCTGGGCAGAAAGGCTTGGCTGGTCACTTTAGACCTAAAAGAGGCATACCTGCTGTCCCAATCAGACAATCATGCAGAAGATACCTCAGATTCAAGGCTGGTTCAAAGCATTGCCAATTCTCTGCACTGCCCTTTGGCTTATCTACTGCGCCCAGGGTCTTCATAAAGTGCCTGACACCATTCTGCAGACAAAGAGGAATACAAATATATCCTTACTTGGATGACTGCCTCATTCAAGCAGAGAACAAGGACATCCTACTACAGCAGCTGGCGTTTGTGCAAAGACTTTTAACATGCCTAGGGTACACAGTCAACAAAAAGAAATCAAAACTAGTACCCTCTCAAGAGATAATATTCCTGGGTGCAAGCTTGAATACAACTGCCCAGATGGCGTATCTCACGCCATACGAGCAAAGGCAACTGACTACCTATTTCAAAATGTTGGCAACAAAGGCCCAGTTATATGCAAGAAACATTCTGCAGGCTTTGGGCTTCATGGCATCCTGCATTCTACTAATTCCATATGCAAGACTGCATATGAGGAAACTTCAGTGGTACCTAAAAAGTGTCTGGACACAACATTGCCACAGCCTGGAAACAATGATTACTCTCATTCCCTGCCTGCAACAGGAGTTTCGATGGTGGGCAAAGGCTTGTTACCAAAACAAGGGATAGCCATTCTCACTTCCCCAGCCAGGCAGAACCTAACAATGGATGCATCAGATTATGCCTGGGGGGCCCACATGGCAGGAAGAGGCATTCAGGGCACCTGGTCCTCAAATCAAGTGCATCTACATGTCAATCAAAAAGAGATGCTAGCTGTTCAAAATGCCCTGACAGCCTTCAAAGACCTAATTCATCCGGGACAACTACTGATAAAGACGGACAATACCACGGTCATGTGGTACATAAACAAGAAGGGGGGCATACATTCTACCCCCTCTGCAGACTAGCCATGACTTTATGGGACACAGCATTGACGTACCAATTTCATCTGCAGGCACAATTCCTGCCAGGAAAGGACAATACTCTGGCAGACGAACTAAGCAGAAACTCATAGATCCCCACGAGTGGCACCTGGATCCACAAGTCTTTAGCATGATAACAAAGAAATGGGGACGCCCGGACATAGAACTATTTGCCTCCCCTCACAACTATCAACTAAAAAGATTCTTCACAAGGACTTATCACAGAGAAGCATGGAAAGTGGACGCCTTATCTTTCAACTGAAAAAAACCTATCAGTATATGGCTTTCCTCCACTGCCTCTCCTCCCCAAGGTACTCCCAAAGGTGAGACAGGAAAAACCAAAAATTATTCTGATTGCCCCAGACTGGCTCCGCCAGTACTGGTATCCGATTTTAAGGAACTTGTCTCAATGCCCAGCCTGGACCTTACCTCAAATACCTCACCTACTGTCCCAACAAAACAGTCAGATTCTGCACAGCCAACTCAGGACTCTAAACCTGGCAGCATGGCAGATAATGTAGCCATACAAAGCACACCTCTCAGTAAAGCTGTGGTGGATGTCATTTTGGAAGCCAGAAGGCCTAGTACTATAAAATCCTACGCTGGAAAATAGAAGAGGTTTCGTGCTTGGAATCAAGCTCAAGGAACTGACACAGCTGTACCAAATATTCCTCAGATTTTGCACTACTTAACTGAGATGCTGGACAAAGGCCTATCTTTTTCATCAATTAAAATTCATGCCTCTGCCATTTCGGCTCATTACAATACAGAGCCACCACTCTTTTCTCATCCTTTATTAAGGCAGTACCTCAGAGGAGTCAAAAATTTAAGGCCTCCAAGAAGACCGCCAATGCCTGCATGGGACCTCAATTATGTACTGGAAAAACTCACCCTACCTCCTTTTGAGCCAGCTGCTACTGCGGATATAAAGTTCTTATGTTGGAAAACAGCTCTGCTCCTAGCAATAACTTCTGCAAGATGAGTGTCAGAGCTACACGCTCTCATGGCTGTGGAACCTTTTATCATTTTTTTATCTGGACAGGGTCTCTCTGAGGACAAACCCTACATTTATGCCTAAGGTGGTGTCCAGTGTAGCCCTTAACCAAACTATTCATTTGCCAACTTTTTATCCAAATCCACAGAGCAAGGGGGAGAAAATTCTGCATTCTTTGGACGTGCACAGACAACTTAGATTCTATTTGGACAAAACTAAAGTTTTCAGAAAGACAGAACAATTACTAGTGGCATATGCTGCAGGATCACAAGGAAAGGCTATTTCCAAGCAGACTATTTCAAAGTGGATAGGTCACTACATTCGTTTCTGCTACTCTCAGCATGGCAAGCCAGTGCCTAAGGACATTAGGCCACATTCAACCAGAGCGGCAACCACTTCGGCATCCTTTCTCAGGTGAGTACCAACCAAAGACATTTTAGAGGCTGCTACTTGGAGTTCAGTGCACACCTTTACAAAGCATTACAATCTGCCACTTTACTCTAAATCCAGAGCAGGCTTTGCCGCTGCAGTTCTGCAGGGCCTCATAGCCGCACCTAATATTGTTTAGCTTCAGTCCCCCAACCATAGCTTTGGGACTCTACCCAAATGTAATGACTGCAACAGTGAAACACGAAGAACATAGTACAGTTGTGTACACTTACCATAAATACAGATGTTTGAGTGTATTCACTGTTGCAGTCCAGGTTACCCACCCACCATCCCCCTTATTTCTGCTGGAACTTATCTTTACTTCTCTGATCTATACAACCTATGTGGTGTATTTGCTTGTTGATGAAGGTAAAGTTTATTTTGGTGCATGTATGTTTTATATATATACCTAGCCTACCCTTTTGGGGCACCTGACATCTGGGGCAAGAAAAACTGAAGAAAATGGCGTCAGCTGCATCTTTTATACCCCTGACGACCTGACGTCAGGGAAGGGGCGACAGCAACCAACACAGGACCCAAGACTTTGGAATTCAGGCCGACTGAGGGCAACCTGCCAGCAGGATTACCCAAATGTAATGACTGCAACAGTGAATACACTCGAACATCTACATTTATGGTAAGTGTACACAACTGTACTTTTCCGTACCTGGACAACTGGCTCCTGACTGCCTCCACCAGGCATCTACTTCTTCAAACCAGAGACTGCACTATCCAACTTTGTGCCCAGTTGGGGATTACTATAAATTGGGAAAAGTCTGCCTTATTACCCTCTCAATTTTTTACTTTTATAGGCGCAGAAATAGACACAGTCCCCATGTTAGCTCATCTCCCAGCAGAAAGAGCACAGAACCTCATACAAGTCCTTCGTCTACTCCCTCTCAGGAAAGTCAAGGCAAAGACAGTGCTGAAACTCTTAGGGACCATGGCTTCCACCATATTGCTAGTCCCTCTTGCCAGATTGCACATGCAGATTCTTCAATGGCTCCTATCATCCCAGTGGTCCTTTCAACAACTGCCTCTATCCCACCACATCATTTTAACAGCATCCTGCAAAAAAGACCTCTGTTGGTGGATCTAACCCAACCAACTAATGATAGGCACCCCATTCCTTCCTCTCCAACCCATTGCTACTGTGACCATTGATGCCTCACAGATAGGGTGGGGGGCATTATCTAGGCAGGACTGTCCAAGGCACATGGCAAGATCATGAGGCTCACCTGCATGTCAGTGTTCTAGAGATGAGGCATTGCAAGCACTCCATGACCTTCTTCCTCTTGGGACGATAGCAATACAGTCAGACAACATGTCAGTAGTATGGTATCTCAACAAACAAGGTGGAACCAGATCTTACCCCCTTTGTCGAGAGGCTATTCATGTTTGGAAATGGGCAATATCTTCCCAGCGCTTTCTAGTGGCAACGCACATCCCAGAGACAACCAACGTGATAGCCGACAAATTCAGCTGGGCAATCTTGATGCCTCACGAGTGGTCTCTGAAGCAGGAAATAGTGGAACAGATTTTCCGCAAATGGGGACAGCCTTGCTACGATCTTTTCGCCAGTCCGATCAACTCCAAATGCAGCAGCTACTTTTCCCTTATCCCCCCTCTGGGGGAGTCACCGAGAGACGCACTTGTTCACGATTGGCCCCTGGGTCTCCTTTATGCCTTTCCCCTCTTTCCTCTCATATCCAAAGTGATTCAGAAAGCAAAACTGTTGGGAAGCAAATTGATTTTCATCACTCCTTACTGGCCTCGTCAGGTTTGGTTCCTCTTTCTCGGGCCTCATCTACTAGAAGATCCATGGACTGTAGACCCAGTGTCAGATCACTTGACGCACATGTCAGGCTCTCTTCACCCCAGCCACCACACCATCAATTTGACAGCTTGGCTGCTCCAGTTCCATCCCTAGTCAGGCTTCATGATTTTTCACCCGCTGTAACCCGCATTCTCACATCTATTCACAAACCCTCCACTAGAAAGTTATACATGGGGAAGGTTTTCTATCTGGGCTGAGGAAAGGTATGTTGACCTTTACATTGCATCCATTCCAGTGGTTTTAGAATTTTTGTCTGAACTTTTTCACCAGGGTTCTGCTGCTGCCACAATTAGGGTTCAGTTGGCAGCAATATCAAATTTTCATTTGGGTCAAAATGAGTCTAATCTGATGTCACACAGATTGTGTAAAACCTTCCTTAAAGGTGCTACTTTGCTGAGACCTCCCTTTCAGGAACCGGTAGCTTCATGGGATCTAAACTTCGCCCGATCCAAATTAACGTCTCCACCTTTTGAACCTGCTCATTCGTGTTCGTTGAAGTTTCTGTCATGGAAGACTTTGTTTCTGGTGGCCATCACATCTGCTAGATGAGTATCAGAGTTACAAACACTGTCTATCAAGCCCCCTTATTTGATTTTCCACAAAGATGGAGTATCTCTTCGTACAAATCCATCTTTTGTCCCTAAGGTGTGCTCTCATAATAACTTGAACCAAACTATAGAGCTGCTGGTGTTCTTTCCTAATCATTTCAGTGCAGCAGAGTACAGATTTCATTAGTTGGACGTTCACAGACAGTTACGGTTCTGTCTACACCGGACCAAGGAATTCAGGAAGTCAGACCAATTGTTTGCATCCTTCTCCGACTACAGATTAGGTCTCCCAGTTTCCAAAGTGACCCTTTTGAATTGGATTTGCAGTTATATATCCTACATTTATTCTTCTGATGGAAAGCCTTTACCGTTCAAGATTAAGGCTCATTCTACAAGATCCCAGTCTACTTCTGCAGCCTTTCAAGCCAGGGTCCCACTTGATAATATTTGTGCAGCAGCAACCTGGGCTACCCCTCACACCTTTATTGCTCATTACAAATTGGACTTGACCTTTAGGGGTAGATCCTTCTTTGGTTCCACAGTACACAGGAATATTTTTCCGTGAGCCACCCAAGAATAAGGCACTAGGGGCGCTGTCCTATATGTAAGAATGAAGGTGAGATAGGACTACCTTACATAAAGAAGTTATGTACTTACCATAACATTCCATGTTTGTAGTCCATCTCACCCTTCATTCTTACAAACCCGCCCTCCTACCCTCATCCTGGAAGGATCTGGAGACGGAAAAACTTTCCATAACAGTTGGAGACCTTTTATTATTGTTCTTTCTGGATAGTTTTTGTTCTTTCTTTCTATAGTTTAGCAGCAAACAGGATCTGTGGATTATACTGGTGCACCATGGGATACCTACCTAGCCACGAGCCAACTAGAAGACTTTGAGCTTTGTAATAGGGCTGAGTTGGAGCCAAGGATTGGCTCTGAACCCATGTGTAAGAATGAAGGGCGAGATGGACTACAAACATGGAATGTTATGGTGAGTGCATAACTTATTTTTATATCCTTGCACTTGATAATAAAATCCTTGAAGTTTTCTCTTTTTTAATATTGAAAACAGCTTATAACAGACAAAATTGTCAAGGACATTTTCTGCTCAAATATTCATTGTTGGAATATGCGTCTGTATTAATCCACATGAACTCAAGATGGATGTTTCAGTATTACTGTGTCATTCAAGTATTATTTTCCTCCCTCAGGTGACTTTCTCCTTCATATTTCTTTTAATTTAATAAGAATGTTTCTAAATCATAATTGCTTCATTAACTTCTAAATGCTAAATTATATAGTCTTTCTCATAGTGACTAGATTTTTTTTTTTAGTAATGTGGTTTATTCTTCCATTGACTATGGAATGTCATGATACATGAAGGCACATAGCATGGGTGACTGACGTCATCTCCTGCTATGTCGAATACATCAAACTACGGGTGTCGTCGTATTCAGTTTTGACCTGACCAGAATTTCGCTGTTCCAGATTCAGGATTTCAAGTTGCCCATGTGACCTTTCGAATCATGCAGTTTCCACGTTTCAATAGTAAAGCATACACAAACACACACACTCACACACACACACACACACACACACACACACACACACACACACACACACACATGTAGTAACAGGAAAAGGAGGGGAGAAGAGGAGAATCTTATGCCTTTATACTACGTTGTCCTATATGAAAACAAGAGTTATTGTCTTAGTCTGTTATATGGGTTATAGACTGTCTTTTTTAGCAATTAATGGTTAAATTAATATTGTATTCAGATGTTATTAGTACAGAATTCCAATCTGAAGTTAGACATATTTTATATTAGTAGATAGCGTTGTCGTCTCACAGTAAGACATTGTCCTGTTCAATTCTCAGCTAAAGCGTCTTCTGTGTGGAGACATGCGTGAATTGGCGTACCGTCGTTGAAGGTTGTGCGTCAGGGCCGGCAACTTGGCACATAAAAATCTACTTCCAATCATTAGCGGACCGGAGTTCCGCTGTGGCGACCCCTAACTGGGAAAAGCCAAAAGACACAACAACATGCTCTTTATTAACTCCTAAGAAGCTAGTTTGAATTAACATCTACTGTTTGAAGTGTTTACTAGCTCATAAAGACATGGGACTCGTTTTGATATCTTTAAACTTGTACTGCTAGATATTGACAGTTGTGAATGATACAGATTCATTACATATAGTTTCCCTGATTTATTTGCTTTATAGACTCAGTATTCTATTTGAACATTAGATTGTTGCTTCATGCAAGTTGGTATTTAATATTCATAGTTTTATTATTGATGAAATATTGGGCGGCCGCGGTGGTGTAGCGGTTAGCGTTGCCGCCTCACAGCAAGAGGTTCTCCGGTTCGATCCTCGGTTGGGGTGCCTACCGTGCGGAGTCTACATGTCCTCTCTGTGGTCGCGTGGGTTTCTTCCAGGTGCTCTGGTTTCCTTCCACATCCCAAAGGCATGCTGTAGGTGGATTGTACACTCTAAATTGGCCCTAGGTATGAGTGTGTGCGTGTGTGTGCCTTCTGTGGAAGGTTGGGCGCCGGGCTGGCAACTCGACACTTTAAAACTCCACTGCCAATCATGAGCAGACAGGTGATCCGCTGTGGCGACCCCTAACCGGGAAAAGCCAAAAAAAGAAGATTATTGATGAAATATTGATGATGGTATGTATTGATTTTACAACACAATGATGTGTTATACATAGTAAAGAACAGCTGATTTACAGATTTCAAGCTGTTAAACCAAATTCTAGTACGGCTGAGCTGAAATTAATAAGAAGCCTCATAAATAAAATTAGTATCAGAACTATATGGCTTAACATAGATTATATTCAAGTTACTGTCTTCTATATCAGGATAATCAGTTTTTACTCTCTTTCTGTATCAGAATAATCAGTTTTTATATCCAAATCTACATAATTTGTTGACGTTTAATTATCATAATTGAGACAGTGTTACGACTGTTTATTTTATTACTTATTTAAGACATATGACTATTAGTCACTTATATGTACTACTTATTAACTCTAGCTATGGTCAACAGCCGTGTACTTTATAATATTTACTTTGCAAATAAAAGTAAGAAATAGAGGAAATAGTTACATAAATGAGAGAGAGAGAAGGCAGTGGAAGAGGAGGGTTAAAGTGATTTTTTTCTACTTTATCATCCATCATACAGTTGTATATTACAACTCATTATACATATTTTATAAATATTAAAAACATATCCATTGGATGATTTATCCACTGCAGAACTGAATCAGGTAGGATATTTATTTTTATCGTTTTTAAAGTCATAATTTGATTAGGTAGTGATGGATAATCTGATAGGTTCTTTATCTTTGGGTTATAAATTTAGATAATTCCATGTTTGTAATTAATATTTATGATTTTCTGTATAATAATTTTTATTATTATTATATTTATTATCACAGCAGCTGCCCATTCCCTTCAGCTCGTGGTGTATCTCAATTGACCATTGTCCCTGCAAACAGGTTCTCTCTCAGTCCCCCACTTTCTGAATCCTTGACCATTGACTGCATCTGCAGTGAAGAAACCAGCCACAAGGACTCAAGGGCTTTACAAAGAAAATAAGTTACTTGACCATTGTCCCTGCGAATGGGTTCTCTCTCAGTCCCCCACTTTCTGAATCCTTGGCCATTGACTGCATCTGCTGTGAAGAAACCAGCCACAAGGACTCATGGGCTTTAAAAAGAAAATAAGTTACTTGACCATTGTCCCTGTGAATGGGTTCTCTCTGGCCCCACTTTCTGAATCCTTGGCCATTGACTGCATCTGCAGTGAAGAAACCAGCCACAAGGACTCAAGGGCTTTAAAAAGAAATTAAGTTACTTGACCACTGTCCCTGCAAACGGGTTCTCTCTGTCCTCCACTTACTGAATCCTTGGCCATTGACTGCATCTGCAGTGAAAAAAACAGCCACAAGGACTCAAGGGCTTTAAAAGAAAATAAGTTACTTGACCACTGTCCCTGCAAATGGGTTCTCTCTCAGTCCCGCACTTGCTGAATCCTTGGCCATTGACCGCATCTGCAGTGAAAAAAACAGCCACAAGGACTCAAGGGCTTTAAAAAGAAAATAAGTTACTGTAGGTGTCTAGCTACGTTTCCCTCTTAGCCTGCTACTGTAGAAAGTACCTGGTCTAAAGCAGAAATAACTGGCTCTGCCCACGGCTAGGGACAGCAGCTGTTCCCCACCCCCATAAGCTGTAAATACATTCCCCAGTTAAACTTTTTCTTTTTAGTTATCAGTACACCAAGATAAAGCTCTAGGCAAAGAAAAGGTAACCCAGTAGATACACTGGAATTGCCCACTTGTAAAATAGAGGCAAAAAGGTACTTAAACTGCCACTTTTTGTCTGCTTCAGACTAGGTATCTACCCAGAAAGGACACAGCTAAAATCAGGTCTATAGATTGTTTTTCCCTACTAAATTCTAATAACTCCTAACAACACTTACCCTGCAATCTTTAGCCCGGGGGGGGGGTTCTAGCTGAAATCAGGTCTATAGATTGTTTTTTGCAGCATTTGCTGCTCAATTTCTCCTGAGTGTGATTTTCTACAAGAACTAACTACTTCACATTACCTGTGACCACTCCCACTCCCCCTCCTCCAATATTGTCCCAGCAGAGATGTTCATTGTGTTACACTTCTGCAGTCATCACACTTGGGTTATCCTGCCATCAGGCGGTCCCGCAGTCGGCCAGAATTCCAAAGTCTTGGTCCGGTGTCAGTTGCTGTCGCTTCTTCCCTGACGTCAGTGCGCCAAGGGTATATAAGATGCATCCGACGCCATTTTCTCCAGTCTTTCTTGCCGCATGGTGCCCGAAGCAGAAGCAGTTCGCAAGTGCCGGTCGGCTGACTCCTGAGATTTTCGAAGCGAATTTCAGATCCAAAGTCTTCAATAAAGCTAAGTACCCCATTGGGGAAACTTTTTTCTTGCCTCAGACCGATGTCAGAAAAAGTTAATAATTGTATTTCTTGTGGAAAGCAAATACCTCATAAGGACTTCCACTCTTACTGTATTCAATGCCTAGGTCCTGATCACGACGTCACTAGTTGTCGGGTTTGTGCTAGATTTAACAAACGTACTATTAAAAGGCGTTTTGATTTTGCTTTGCACTACTTTGGCCGAAGGTTCAATTATACTATGCCGTCGGATCTACCGACGACTGCAATACTGAAAAAACGCATGGATAAGGATAAAGACAGACATCCGAGGTCCAAAACTGATGATGAAGCCTCTTCTAGGCCAGTTGCCGGTACTCAGTGAGGTGCTTTCGCAGCCCATGACACCCGCTACCTCAGAGCCACAGGCCGCCTCCGACTCCTATGTGGAGACAACTAGGCATCTGGAAACTCAAGGTATTGGACCGACGGAAACTAACACCTCAGATGGGTCCGGAGCCACTGAGCAGGCGTCGGCTTCTGAGGGTGTCTTCAGACCTTCACAACTTACCATTAAAGCTACAGCCAAGACAAAAGTACTACTAAAGACAAATAAACAAGTACAGCATTCTCCTGGACAGGCCTCCATACCTAAAAAACAGATGCTTAAAATGGCCAAAGACCTCATTACTCTAATCAGGGGTTCCCATCCCCCTCCTGAGAAAAGGCCTAGGCAGGATACAGACTATGATTCCTCTGATCAGGTTTCCATTTCCTCTGATTCCTCTTCAGACCAGGGGTACTCTCTACCCCCCTATGAGGACTCTGATGCTGAAGAATCTATCCCTTCAGCCTCTCCTTCTGAGGATTATTCTTTTGGGGAAACTTTACATACCATGAGGGAGCATTTCATTGGGAAAGTCAGGATTACTCAGAATCTAAGAAAAGGATCAGAGATTTCCTTCTATTGCCTCAGCACAGGCCCCTGGCTATTCCGCCTGTGCTAGATATTGTAGATGATGTGTTCTCGGAATCCAGCTTATCTCCCGATTCCTTGCCCCCTGCACCAGCCAAGCCAGACAAGGTACTACAGAGTCCCTGACTCTCACAAGTTTCTTTATAAAAACCCTTCTGCTGATCCAGAAACTATTTCCCAGGGTCCAAAAGGGGTTAAGGCTTCCATTGCAAAAAATCCAGTACCCTCTGACAGAGATTCCAGAGCTTTGGATAGATGGGGGAAGAAAGTATACACTTCTGCAGCTTTAGCAGTAAGAGCTTTAAATTGCCAGTTTCACATACTTAAGTACCAACAATATTTAATGGCTCAATTAAAAATGGAGGATAAAGCTTGCAAACTCAGAAGCTCCTGATTGTAAAGAAATGCAGGATTTACTGCATGCAGTTGAACAGGTGGGAAAACATACCCTGCAATGTGGTTTTGATTCTCTAGAGCCCACTTGTAGAGCCGCAGTTACAGGTTCAGTGATTCGAAGGCATGCTTGGTTAAAAGAACAGAGTTTACCTGATCATGTTAAGGCAAAATTATTGGATGCTCCTTTACAGCATGATACCTTGTTTGGTGTTAAGGCAGAAGAAGTGTTAAAGAAAATGGAGGATAAAGCTAAAGCTATGCAAACTGTCAAGGATTTCTTACAGGTACAGCCACCTCGATTTAGCAGAAACTGGCCTACAAAAAATTGGTCCTTTCCAGTGTCAGACAGACCACAGAGAGGCAGATAAAGATGCCCAAGAGGCAGATCTCAACCCCAAGGCTCAAACAGACAACGACAGTGGGGCACCTCAACCCCAAAAGGAGGTAAGGACAAGTCTCAACCTTACAGGAAACAGTCACAATGATTTTCCTCTTCGTACGCCAAACACTTCCCTTTTGGAAGCCCCCTTGGGGGAAAACTAGCACTTTTTTCTCAAAACTGGCAAACAATCACCCAAGACAAAAGGGTTCTAAATATTGTGTCTCAAGGTTACAGGTTCCACTTTCATACTTTACCAAGGCTAAAAAGAATGCCAGACCTGCCACAAAATCAATGGACAGTGGCACAGAAACAAATTTCAGCCCTCATGGACAGGACAGCTATTCAAAAAGTACCACAGCAGGAACAAGGACAAGGATTTTACTCAAGACTCTTCCTGGTCCCCAGAAAGGACAAGGTCTGGAGGCCCATATTAGACCTTTCAATTCTAAATACTTACCTGGATATTCTGAAATTCAAAATGTTGACATTACAGCAGCTTCTACCCATGCTGGGCAAGAACGCTTGGCTTGTTACTCTGGACCTCAAAGAGGCATACCTACATGTCCCTATCAGACAAAATTGCAGAAGATACCTCAGATTCAAAGCTGGTACAATGCATTACCAATTCTCTGCACTGCCCTTTGACTTATCTACTGCGCCCAGGGTCTTCACAAAGTGCCTGGCACCAGTAATTGCATTTTGCAGACAAAAAGGAATTCAAATATATCCATACCTGGATGACTGCCTCATTCAAGCAGAGACAAAGGACATTCTTCTACAGCATCTGGCATTTGTAAAAAGGTTGCTAACTTCTCTAGGGTACACAGTAAACGAAAAGAAGTCAAAACTAGCACCCTCACAACAGATAATATTCCTGGGTGCCAGCTTAAATACAACGGCCCAAATGGCTTATCTCACGCCAGGCAAACAGGTTCAACTAACTCAATATTTTCAATTACTGGCAAAAAAGTCCCATCTCCCTGCAAGAAAAATTCCGCAGGCCCTGGGATTCATGGCATCCTGCATACTACTAATACCATATGCCCGACTGCATATGAGGAAACTACAGTGGTACCTAAAAAGTGTTTGGACTCAGCACTCTCACAGTTTAGAAGCAGTAATACCACTGATTCCCTGCCTACAACAGGAGTTTCGATGGTGGGCACAGGCATGTCACCTAAACAAGGGTCAGCCTTTCACCCTACCCACAGCCAGGCAAACTCTAACAACAGATGCTTCGGATTACGCCTGGGGAGCACACATGGCAGGAAAATGCATTCAGGGCAAGTGGACCACAGACCAGATGCATCTTCACATCAATCAAAAAGAGATGTTGGCTGTGCAAAATGCCATAACAGCTTTCAAGGACCTTCTGCATCCAGGACAATTACTATTAAAGACAGACAACACCACAGTAATGTGGTACATAAACAAGCAAGGGGGCACTCATTCTTACCCCCTATGCAGGCAAGCCATGACCTTGTGGAACACAGCTCTAATGTACCAAGTTCACCTGCAAGTACAATTCCTGCCAGGAAAGAAAAATACTCTGGCAGACGATCTAAGCAGAAATATCATGGACCCTCACGAATGGAAATTGAATCCACAAATCTTCAGCATGGTAATGCAAAAATGGGGATGCCCAGACATAGATCTTTTTGCCTCCCCACTGAATTGCCAACTACAAAAATTCTGCACAAGGACTTATCACAAACAAGCATGGAAAGTGGATGCTCATTTGTTCAGCTGGAAAAACCTAAAAGTTTATGCCTTCCTGCTTCTGCCTCTCCTTTCAAAGGTACTCCTAAAAGCCAGACAAGAGAAACCACAGATGATCCTAATTGCCCCAGACTGGCCACGTCAGCACTGGTACCCTATCTTAAGGAACCTGGCACAAGGCCCACCATGGATTTTGCCTCAAATTCCACACCTTCTGACTCAACAAAACAATCAGATCCTGCACGGTCAGCTCAAAACCCTAAACCTGGCTGCATGGCAGATTTATTAGTCAAACAGGCAACACCTCTCTCTAAAGTGGTTATGAATGTAATTTTGGAGGCCGGGAGGCCTAGCACCAGGAAAGCTTACTCAGAAAAATGGAAGAGATTTTGTGCCTGGAACCAGGCTCAAAGCCTAGACCCTCTTGTTCCAAACATTCCTCAGATTTTACAATACTTAACTGAGATGTTGGACAGAGGCCTATCCTTCTCATCAATTAAGATCCACGCCTCTGCCATTTCAGCACATTACAACACGGACCCTCCTTTATTCTCTCATCCCTTGCTAAAGCAGTACCTCGGGTGGGCTAAAAACATAAGACCGCCCTGGAGAGCACCAACACCAACTTGGGACCTCAATTTTGTTTTGGAAAAACTGACCCTGCCACCTTTTGAGCCAGCCAATACAGCCAATCTAAAATTTTTATAATGGAAAACAGCTCTGCTCCTGGCAGTAACTTCAGCACGAAGAGTCTCAGAGCTAAAGGCATTAATGGCAGTGGAACCTTTTATAATTTTTCATCTGGACAGGGTTTCTTTAAGGGCAAACCCTACCTTTATGCCAAATGTGGTATCTAGTGTGGCTCTTAACCAAACCATCCATTTGCCAACTTTTTATCCAAACCCCCAGAATAAAGGGGAGAAACTTCTGCATTCTTTGGACATACGCAGGCAGCTACGCTTCTACTGGGACAAAACAAAAGCTATCAGAAAAACTGAGCAACTGTTTGTAGCATATGCTGCAGGATCACAGGGCAAGGCTATCTCAAAGCAGACTATATCCAAATGGATAGGACACTGTATTTGTTACTGCTACACACAGCATGGGAAATCAGTCCCAAATAGCATTAGGCCACATTCCACCAGGGCTACAGCCACTTCAGTGGCCTTTCTCAGAGGAGTACCTACCAAGGAAATTTTGGAGGCTGCAACATGGAGTTCAGTGCACACCTTTACCAAGCATTACCGCCTGCCTCTTTACTCTAAATCCAGAGCAGGATTTGCCACTGCAGTTCTGCAGGGTCTCATAGCCAATCCTAAGTCTTTATAGACCAGCCACCCAACCATAGCTTTGGCATTCTACCCAAGTGTGATGACTGCAGCAGTGTAACACGATGAACATAGTACAGTTTTGTACCTACCATAAATGTAGATGTTCGAGTGTTCACACTGCTGCAGTCCAGGTTACCCTTCCTCCATCCCCTCTGAACTAGCTGGCCTTATCTATACCTTTCTATCCTATACAACCTTTGTGGTGTATTTGCTTATGACTGAAGGTATTGTTTTTATGTTATATGTATTGCCTACCTACTTGGGAGCACCTGACATCTGGGGCAAGAAGAACTGAAGAAAATGGCGTCTGATGCATCTTATATACCCCTGGCGCACTGACGTCAGGGAAGAAGCGACAGCAACCGATGCCGGACCAAGACTTTGGAATTCTGGTCGACTGCGGGACCACCTGATGGCAGGATAACCCAAGTGTGATGACTGCAGCAGTGTGAACACTCGAACATCTACATTTATGGTAGGTACAAAACTGTACTTTTTTTAAACCCCTGGAGCCATCTTGGCTTACTCACAGAAGCTGCCCATTCCCTTCAGCTCATGGTGTATCTCATTGTAAGTGTTTGAGCTTTACTTTTTATATTAAAGCTAAGGTCTCTACAAACTCAGTTGTTCTATTGCTTTGTTACTGTCAGCATTGCTACTGTTGCAGAACTGGTCTCCTATTTATACAGGTTGTAGACAAAGTGTTACAATGTTTCATTTTCCAGTCTGACTTGGTGCTTAGTGTGCTACGTCCTGCTAGCACTTACGGATGCTATAGTATCAAACTGGGTTGCTACTCCTCATCACTTTTGTTTAGTACATACTTTTTAGTTAAAATAGACGCTCAGCAGTCTGACTGAGTGTTCTGTGGTTCAGGTTGAAGGAAAGCGCAAGTTAAATACAGAATACCATATTAGGGCTAAAAGTCCTGTTTTGCTGCCAAGTCAGAGCGATCCTTAGTTGTTTTAACTGCTGTACCATGAGAAATATTATAGCAATGTAGATATGTAAATGTCTCTGTTGCAATATTTAAGTACTGTTATATAAAATTGCTTTGATAGTTTACTACTGCTATATCTGTGATAGAACTGTCTCTTTAAATTCATGGACTACGTAAATTATCTGGTACATAACACTGAGTAAGGTGTTGTTTTTTTATGTCAAGGGATTCATATGCGAATGCATAACAGTTGCCTGAGCCTTTTTTACTAAACACTTTGTACCTGTGTAAATAGTGTAACGTGCTGCTACTCTTAAACCCAATACCCTTCCTGCCTGGGTGATAATTTATTATTTCAGTTACTTTTTACAGCACTTCTCTCTCATTCCCCTTTCTGAGACCTTAACGTAATAATTCTTTTTGTCTCCATCTTTTCATTTACTGACCACTGTCCCTGTGAACGGATTCTCTCTCAGTCCCCCACTTGCCGAATCCTTGGCCATTGACCGCATCTGCAGTGAAGAAAGCAGCCACAAGGGCTCAAGGGCTTTAAAAAGAAAATAAGTTACTGTAGGCGTCTAGCTACGTTTCCCTCTTAGCCTGCTACTATAGAAAGTACCTGGTCTAAAGCAGAAATAACTGGCTTTATCCAAGGCTAGGGACAGTAGATGCTCACCACCCCCATCAGCTGTAAATACATTCCCCAGTTAAACTTTTTATTTTTAGTTATCAGTAGTACACCAAGATAAAGCTTTAGGTGAAAAAAAGGTAACCCAGTAGATACACTGAAATTGCCCACTTGTAAAATAGAGGCAAAAAGGTACTTAAACTGCCACTTTTTGTCTGCTTCAAACTAGGTATCTACCCAGAAAGGACACAGCTGAAATCAGGTCTATAGATTGTTTTTCCCTACTAGATTCTAATAACTCCTAACAATTTGGCTATTTAGACACTTACCCTGCAATCTTTAGCCTGGGGGGTTTAGCCCGCTCCATTCGCTACGCTCACTTTGCTCCCCTCCCTGCCCCCTATTCCCACCCGCCCAGTACCTGTACATTTATTCTTAGCCTTAAACCCACCCTTAATTACCACCAATTAGGCTACACTACTAGTCACCCCTCCCCCTACATCCAACACAATCATGCTACTACCTAATATAATAACAGTCCTAACCTGCGTAGTTCTAGCTCACATTACATCCTGCCAAGGCTCCACAGTCACATGCCCCAACAACTTCCACTGTACTCTCTCAACACCCTCCCTCAAACATTTACTCTATAATTACACAACCCCTGCCACCAAAAAACATCCTCCCAATACACACACTCCATTACCAAACACCTAACACACTCAGAAATAAAATATCCCTAAGATACCATAAGCAATTTACTATGTATATAAAACATAACCTAAACACCCTCTATAAACTAGCCCTCGCTGAAGACATCCATCCATATCCTGGTCCTCCCAAATCCAACCCAACCACAAACCCTAGTCCAAGCAACCCCCCCACAACTCAACCCCTAGCCAACAAAAAAACAACAGACCTACTTATAATGTCTCTAAACATCAGAAGCATATGCAATAAAATCCAAGAACTACATGCTAGCATAAGCATATATTCCCCAGATATTCTCTTCCTAACTGAAACCTGGCTCAAACCTCATATCAAAAGTGAGGAAACACTTCCACCTGAATACAACATCCTTCGCATAGACAGATTGTCCAAAAAAGGAGGTGGTGTAGCACTGATATTTAAACACCACATCAGTATTCAACTCCTGAACACATCTGCCCCTCACCCCAATAATAAAGAAATCCTTTATGCCACTCTCAAACTAAACCCAAACAAAACAATCAATGTCATAGGATGCTATTTCCCACCAGAGCAAAATATTACACCCCTAGAAAATCTCTTGAGCTGGACTACTCTAGCTCTACCCCAGGAATCCATCATTCTCCGCAACTTTAACATCAACTGGCTATCCTGTAATAACAATCTCCCAACCATTCACCTTAATCTACATGGTTTCACTCAACTCATCCAATCCCCTACCTGAATCAACAAAAACCCTAACAATCATACCTTACTTGACTGGATCCTAGTCAACAAAGCCCCCTCACTCTTACCTAGCAGGCTGCTTACCTGACAGTCTTAGTGACCACCCACTTTCCTAATTCGGCACCACACAAACAGTCTCAAGCCCATTATCCACAGGCAAATACGGAACAAGTCCAACTGCACCCCCAACTCCTTCATCTCCTCCCTGCAAAAAAATTAACTGGTCACCACTAAAATACCTCAACCTAGATGAGGCGGTTCACTTCTTCAACAGTACATTCCTCTCTATCCTAAACACCCATACTCCTGTAAGAAATGCCAAAGTCAGATTCAGGTGTGCCCCATGGTTACAAAAGACCACTAGAGCCCTAATGAAATCCAGAGAAAAGGCCTGGGAGCACTGGTGACTAACAAAAAATAACTCAGGCAGTCATTCCTTGAACTGCGCAATAAAGCCATAAAGCAAATAAAATTAGACAAATCCCTCTATTATAAATCCACCCTAAACTCTACCAACCACAACCCTAAGCAATTCTGGTCCACTATTAACACTGTCCTCCACCCAGAGAAGGTTGATACCCCCCAATCTTCCATTCACCCCTCCTCCAGCAGTATTGCTGAATCCTTCAACAAACACTTCACTGAGACTATAGCATCTCTAAACAAGCAACACTTCCCTACAACAGCCCCTCCAACTCCTAACCCTAACCCCCCACTCCTCTTTTCTTCACCTCAGTACCTACCTCCAACATAAAAAGACTATTGTCAAAATGTAAACACACCAAACTCACAAATGACAACCTCCCCTCTGAATACTTGAACATTGTAGCTGATACACTAGCCTACCCAATTTAAATTCTAATCAACCGTTCCATAACAAAAGGCTGTGTTTCCCTGATATGGAAAATATCCCACATCATTCCCCTCCACAAAGGCACCCCCTCCACCGACCTCTCCAATTATCACCCCATTGCTATCCTCTCCCCTCTCTCCAAGATACTTAAAAAATGTATCATTACCCAGGTCTCCAACTACCTCCTAGCTAATAATCTCCTCTCCAAAACCCAACATGGTTTCAGGTCATATCACAAGGTAACTCTTCAGAGAGTCTAAAATAAAAGAATGTATGATTCATCCCAAACCATTTTCCACATTTCCAGCAATCCTTGGATGAAAGTGATATCTCTTATTGACTTTTATCAACAGAATCTTGTTTCTGATGTTTAAAGAAGTAAATACCTCCACTCTGCTCTCCTTCACCAACACTATACTTCATCACAAAAACAATGGCCTCTTCTCTACTGCCATATTTCTAGATCTCTCAAAGGCCTTTGACATGGTATCTCATGAGCTACTACTCTCTGCTCTCCCCAACCTCTCCCTCTCACAATCAGCTTGCAACTGGCTCCACAGCTATCTACACGGACGCCAGCAATCAGTAATCTGGGACAATAACCTATCACCTTGCCTCCCAGTTACTCTCTGAGTTCCCCAATTGTCTGTCCTTGGCCCTCTGCTATTCTCGCTTTTCGCTAACAACCTACATACTGCCACCACACAAGCAGCGCTTATACAGTATGCAGATGACTCTACTCTCATCTGCTCTGCCCCCACTCTACCAGAACTACAACAAATCACACAGGAATTATTCTCTTCTGTAGAAAGCTGGCTATCCAATGCTCAGCTCCTACTCAACCCAAGTAAGACAAAACTTCACTTATTCCAACCTTCCAAAGCCACCCAAAACACCCCCCACTTCAGCATTCTCGCCAAAGGCAATACCATCATCTCTCCACGAGAACACACAAAATTACTCAGTGTGGAAATAGACAACAAACTTAGATTTGACATCCACATATCTCTCACCATAAAAAAAGTTCACAAGGAACTTGGTGCATTATATCGAAGATGCCAATTCCTAAGCAAGGTGGCTAGAATCTCCATAGCCAATTCCCAGCTAATCTCCACCCTACTCTATGCATCCCCCATACTTACCAACCTTAGACAGACAGACCTACACAAGCTGGATGCTTGTTGCAACAAAACTGCTAAATTTGCCACTGGAACCTCCTACTGCAGCCATCACTGTATCTCCCTTAAAGAACTAAACTGGCTAGAACTCCCACAACTCCTTCACTTTAATCAACTCGCCCTCGCTCATAAACTTATTAATCACCCCCATAACATCCCTTCCCTTCAAACCCTTTTCCAACCCTATCACTCCTCTAGGCCCCTAAGATCAAGCAACAAAAATCAACTCACTGTATCAAACCCAAAAACGCAGCAGGAGAAGCCATATCTTCATGTACCATAATCTAAACTTTGGAACAATCTTCTACCCTCTATAACTACTCTACCTTTCAGCAGCTTTTCAAGGCTGCGCTCAAATTCCACTTAAATTTGCACTGGCTTTGTCCTGGTTCTAATCCAGACTAACACCTTCACCCTTACCTCCCCCTACCTAGACTCTTAACCCAACTATACTACCGCCACTACTAACCACAGTCAGAATTAACTAGTTGTCTTTGCAAACTTTAAAATCTTGTCTGACAACTTTGTTACTAATATTATAAATGACAAGAAACTATCTTAACTTGCAACATTTACTGTATATTTGTTTGTGTCTTTCGGCTTTTCCCGGTTAGGGGTCGCCACAGCGGAACTCTGGTCCACTAATGATTGGCAGTAGAGTTTTACGTGCTGCTTGCCGGGCCTAACACACAACCTTCAACGAAGGAACGCCCGTTCACGCATGTCGCCACACAGAAGACGCTCTAACTGAGAATCGAACGGGCAATGTCTAACTGTGAGGCGACAACGTTACTGTATATACTGTTGATATTCAATATTTTGTTATTGTATTAGTCAACAACCTGTAATGTTGTTAACTATTGCTGCAAGTTGTATCTCTATTTATCATGTACACGATGAGGAACTTTTCTCCCAGGGCATCCTCTGAAAAAGGACCTGCGTCCAGTCGGAATTTCCCGGTAAGCAAATGTAAAATAAATAAAATAAAATAAATAAAATCTCTTTTATATTCTTATATTGCCTGACTTACTAATTTTTCTCCCTAGTTACAAAAGAAAATTTACAATGTTCTGTGTTGTATTGCTTATCTCTTCCAGGGATAATAAAAGTATAAAAATATGAGACCGAAATAAAGTTTTTGAGCATTTTCGTTCTCTCTTTATTAGTACCTCAGCAGTGTCTAAGGTTTGTGGATTATTGGAAAATATTAAAACCGGCAACACAACAGTGAATACCTCTGGGATGCATGGCAAGACTGTGAATAGTAGTTCTCCCCAACGAGAAAGAAGAAACACAGGCTTAATGTGCCGGCTTAAAAATGAAAATCCATCTTCAGCAGTTTCAGGTTTGAGTACTGACATCAGCGATCTTATTGCCAATGTTTCTAACCCTGTCGAGTATCACAGAATTTCCTTCTGGTGTAACTTACAGCAATTTTTTGTGATTTTTATTCCAGCAGCCCTGATTCTTGTAAAAATGACATATTTTCTCCTGCAAAAATGATATTCAAACTAAAATCATTTCAGTATGAGATTCGCTACTTGCAAGAGTATATCAAGAAAGAGCAGGTCCCTTTGACTTGGGAATTTTCAAATTTCCTAATGGTGTTGTGCCAGGGGACAGACTAATTAAAGATTTGGTTAAGCTTTTTAACAATACAGGGGTCACTATGATGAGACTCTTGTTAGAAGAATACAAAAATAAGATTAAGTTATTGGAAGACAACATTTCAGCATTGAATGACTCCCATCAAAAACAACATTCATTTTTCACAATTCAGTAGCCTGTACTATGGCATTAGTGCTAAGACTAGCAGATTGATGCCTACCATCATAAATATCATAAATAAAAAATGTAAGAAGTTATTGAGAGATGGAGAAGCTTACTGTTTAGGCACAGCATATTGCTTAAGTAAGAGAAACACCTTTTGTGATTACACTAGCCACCAGCAGGTAAATACCATGACCAACATCGATTCTAGCAAAAGTGCCTTGAAAAAGCAGTCCACTAATAATGGCAAACCAGTTCAAGTTTCAACGGTTTTAAACGGTATATAACAACAATCAGTTTTATCACCTGCCCCTTTTATTTTGAATCCCCCTGCAACAACAAGGACTTCCCAATGGCAGACCAGGAGAAGGGGCCGAGGAGGGGGAAAGGAAGGGGAAAAAGAAGAAATTAACAGATTTTACAACTTATCCCTCAAAGAGAGGCAGGCTTTTAAACACTCATCTATTAACAAGAACATTCGAGTCGTGAAAGTGGATAAGTGGGACAGAAATTATTATGGACACTGATGCCTATAACAAGGCTATTGAGAGAGTGTTAGCAGATAAGACATGCTACGAAGACGTTTCCAGAGATAGTCAACAAGAATTTCGTCAGCCAGCCTTTTTGACGTTCTTTGCCAAGAAGAAATAGATCTGGAAACTTTTGTTTTCTCAAAGATGGCTCATTTTTTCGATATTCCTAAAATCCCTAAAAACCATGACAGTCCACCAATTTGACCTATTGTAGTGGCAGATTTTTATAAGACTGAGCCGATATCCATCTCTTTAAAACAGTTACTTAACCCAGTGGTACAGGGGTCAGGATTTTATCTTAAGGACTCTTGGCATCTTTTGGAATTAAGTAGTATGGGCAAAATTGAGGTTGACTGTTTATTTGTTTCATTAGATGTGGTTTCCTTATTCATCTGTATCCACCAACACACAGGTGTTGAATTTATAAGGGAATACTTGACTAGATTTACAGGCTTTGAGAACACTCTTAACACAATGTGTTCTATTCAATCTAGTCTTAAGTAACAACTTTTTTCAGTTTGAAGGAAGATTTTATAGACAAAAGACAGAAGTAGTAAAGGGAGCCACTCCCATATTTGCTAACTTAGTGATGGCTTTATGGGAACACAACTACATTAAAACACATAAGTCCTATAAAAAAAATATTTACAGATGTTTTATAGATGATTTAATTTTCATTTGGAAATGTGTCAAGGTAGATTTATGTAAACAATAGTACTTCCTTTTTAAATAAGTGGTATTGGTAGACATATCAATTTTCTAGATGACACACTTCGTGTAGAATCTAGTGGCGAAGTCAATAGTAGGGTCTTTAGGAAAGAAACAATTGTTAATAACATTTTGCACTATAGAAGCCTGCACTCCTTTCATATGAAGAAAGGAGTCATAAAAGGGCAGTTTATTAGACTCAGCAAGCTAACAAGTGAGGACACGTTTTTTCTTGAAGAAGTAGAACATCTAAAGAATCTCTTTTTGAATAGAGGTTGTCCTTTGAGTTTGCTACACACTGTCATGCAAGAAGTGTTAACACTAGGACAGAGCAGAGCAAGACTTATTTTAAGAATTACTGTCTCCAACATAAACGTAGGTCATACAACAGTTTCTGCTACCCCTTGTAATGCATCAAATTTAGAGTATGAGGGAGCATTCCCATTGTCCATCACTATTGATGTCTGTTTATTAGAAATACTGTCAGTAGTAACTGGAAAATAATTTTAGGCAACAAAGAAATGGCTGATGTTCTTGGACTCGAGCCTTTATTCACACACAAAACATTAGTGAATGTTAAGAACATGATAGAGAGATCTAAAAGTTACAGTTACACGCACCATTCTTGGGAGTTTTAAATGTGACAAATGCAAGTATTGCAGGACATCACTAATTGTTCCAGCATTTATATTGAAGCAGTCGGTAAGACTGTTGTTGCTAAGGAAAGATTTCATTGTGATTCATGTAGTGGTGTGCATTTAGCACACTGTGAAACATGCACTTGTTATGAGAAGATTAAGTAAAAGAGTTTATGAGGACGTATTGGCAGTAAAGAAAAAGAATGCCAACAATGCTTTACCCAAGCATGCTATGTCCTGCACTGATTTTAGGAAATTAAATTTTTTTGTGTTAGATAGAATCGATCAATTCTTATTGATAATCATAATGTTTTGCTTGAATGCATGAAGCTGAATATCAAATATGTCTGTCTGCTGACACAAACCTGAGGTTAAATGAACATATTAAATTGTTTTTTTTTTTTGCTAACACTTAGATTATAGATTGCATTTTATACTTTAATCTTATTATTCATGTATTCATTGTAGTTATTTGTTAACATTTACATTTACACATTTTTTTACTGTTTTAGTTGTATGGTATTTTAAATTTTCCTCCATTTAATAATGGTGTAAATTGATTGGTTCCTTCATTCACATGATCGTGGTTATTCAGTTCATTTATAAATTGTTCTTTAACTATGATTTGTTTAAACATGCCACAAGATTCTTAATTCAAGTTTTATATGGACTTAAGTGGTTTTACAGTTATTTCTGAAGAAGTTCTGTGTATTAATAGAGACAATGAAAGTGCTCAAAAACTTTATTTCGGTCTGCCTTTCTAATAGTGTTTTTTTTTTTTTTTTGTGGTTTTAATGTTTTGTATTGCTACTTGCCTTTCTGGTTTAAAGAAGTACAAAAATACATAAATTAGTTCATACATGGATTTATCTATACTGTCTTTAAAGGAAAATATCAAATTTACTACAATTTCTGAATGCAAGTAAAGCTCAAGTGATTTTTCTCCAAGAAACATACATTAAGCAGGTGGAAAAAACATTTGGGGCACAAGTAGTTATATAATTCTAGCACAGACATCTTTTAAATCTAAGAGAAAAGTTGTCATGATTCTTTGAAAAAAATATAGATTTTCTATTACTTATCCATAAATATGAAGATTAAGGTGGTCTTTTCATCTTTTAAGTTTTAAGATTTAATAATAGGCCATGGAATCTAATAAATCTTTTTTGGTTTCCAGGTATGGGACAACGTCTAGATAAAAGCATCTAGAATTCATTCTTAATAACAATAAAGACAGTCTAATTATCAGTGGGGATTTTAGTTGTATATTGTAAGATTCAGATACTAGCATTAAAAGCAAGCTAAGAAGGACATCCACTGTGAAAGCCCTCATAAAATGGAAAGAATCTCTTAACCTAGAAGATACATTTACTATGAAAGACTCGTGTTCATTGCTTTATTTTCATAAAGATTATAAGTATGGCACTCAGTCAAGAACTGATAAAAATACTAGTTTCTAAAGACTTAAATTCTAAGCTATCTGGTTTTAACATTTTTCATTGTCCTATTTTCAATCTTGACCTTATTTTAAATCTTCAAGCTAATTAAAAAATGTTTCTTTTTAAACTAGAATTCCTGCATATATAACTAAACTTAGAGTTTAAACCTTGATTGGTTTCCCAAATTATTTTTTTTGGAAACGAACAACACTCCTGACATTAACATAGTTATGGTTTGGGATTCATTGAAGGCTTATATTTTTGGGAAAAGTTTACCTTGGTATAAAAATAAAGTTAATGAATAGGATTCAGAATTATAGAGCATTCAATCTCAACTTGTTGTGGCCAAATCTAAACTTACTAAAAATAATAAATTCAGTATGAAGGAAACAGAATCATTAAACAAATGATATATTGATATTTTATCTTATAAATCAAACCTGACTGTAGATAGATTAAAAATTACTCCCCAGTCTTTATCTCCCAAACATATGCATAATTTATTAAG